>NC_091454.1:135345053-135455053 GCF_027789765.1 Dendropsophus ebraccatus
TTGCCCTGTTTTGTTGTCTTTTATCTCTCTCTCCATAGGAAAACAATGAAGACAGGGGAAGGGCTTCAAACTGCTTTTTCATTATAAAAATTCATTTTTTGGCTAATAAACCCAATTACAAAGTTTCTTAAAATTGCCTGTACTGTTGATTTCTGCCAAAAAATTCTAACGGCAGTGACACTTTAAGGCTGCGTTTACACTACGTATATTTCAGTCAGTATTGCAACCAAAACCAGGAGTGGATTAAAAACACAGAAAGGATCTGTTCACACAATGTTGAAATTGAGTAGAAAGCCGCCATATAACGGTAAATAACGGCCATTATTTCAATATAACAGCCGTTGTTCTAAAACAACAGCAAATATTTACCATTAAATGGCGGCCATCCAATCAATTTCAACATTGTGTGAACAGATCCTTTCTGTGTTTTTAATCCACTCCTGGTTTTGGTTGCAATACTGACTGAAATATACTGACTGAAATATACATATACTGACTGAAATATACGTAGTGTGAACGCAGCCCTAGGGTGCATTCACACAGACAGATTATCTGACTCATTTTTGAAGCCAAAGTCAGGAATGGAGTTTATGGTCTGTTCCTGACTTTGGCTTCAAAAATCTGTCAGATAAATCTCTCTGTGTAAAGGCAACCCCAAGGTACTATGGTGCACACCTGGAGCTGGGTTCCCTTTAATCGAATAGATGTATATCTTGGTATAGCTCTCATTACTATATAGCATGTGAGAAAGCACTAGGTTTAAAGAAGTACTCAGGGGCTTGAGACATCTCAACCAGAGGTGAGACATGGCTCTGATACGGGGTTGAAGGTGCGCGATGGGACTCACACATCTTGATTAGAGTATTGGGGCTGGCCTTCACAGCCTCAATTCACATCACAAGGGATGTTCGTGGCTGGGAACACTGACCCCAATACTATGATTCTGTGGCGCCTGTGGCATCTACTTTCCCTGCACCGATTTGGGGAGGATAATAGTAGATAAGGGCCAGAGTGGTCCTTGAAAGATGGGCCGCTAGCCTGTCACTCAAGGGCCAGTGCTGTGTGCTTGCCCCCCAGGCTAAAACTTGCCAGCCAGCCCCTGCCGACCACGGTCTCCGATCCTCAGCAGTGACGTCTTCTTCGGGCGGCCAGCGGATCTTCCCGGGTGCTGGACGCCCTCTGCAGCGTCATCCGAAGCTCAGCCGCGATTGGCTGAGCATAACTGTGCTCAGCCAATCGCGGCTGAGCAGCTGATGACGTGGCCGCGTCATCAGCCGCTCAGCCTCGATTGGCTGAGCACAGTTATGCTCAGCCAATCGCGGCTGAGCTTCGGATGATGCTGCAGAGGGTGGCCGGCACTCGGGAAGATCCGCCGGCCTCCCGAAGAAGACGTCACTGCTGACGATCGGAGACCGTGGACGACACGAGATGCGGTGAGTATAATGCACCACACTTCCGGGTCTAGCGTGGGTGGGGGGAAACACGGGGAAGGGGGCCATTCACAGACATAACATACATTACAAAGTTGTATAACTTTGTAATGTGTGTTATTCTGTGAATAATTTTTTATCGCCGGACAACCCCTTTAATATCTACATAGGCCCATTAAAAGGCACATAGGCCAGAAGATTTTGAAGGAAAGGTCAACCTTACCCTGAACTTCAGTAGAGAAAAAAGTAGGAAATCATATCTTTTTTAAGGGTATTTTCTTTATAAAATAGAAAGTTAACAACATTTTGAATAGCAGTAATAGTGAAGCACTATAAGTGTATTTTTATCCTAACTAACATAGTTTGAGTTTGTGATTTTTTGCTAAATAGCACTGCTCTCATTTGTGTTCAGGGTAGCGTGAATATTACATCTTGCTGCAGTAAACTTTGCTCCTTATGGGTGGGTTCACATTGAGGAATTCTCGCAGATTAACTCCACGGAACTCCTCCGGCTGTACACGCTCACGGACGCACGCCTTTCCGCCGGCTCCATAGACACAATTCTTTCGGCAAAAATGCGGAATCAGCCGGCCCATAGAATGTTGTCTATGGAGCCGGTGGAAAGGCGCGCGTCCGTGAGTGTGTACAGCCGGGGGAATTCCGCGGAGTTTATCCGCGAGAATTCCTCAATGTGAGCCCACCCTATGGCACATTTATCAATAGTGACTTCTGTTAAAATGTGCTAGTGCAAAGCCACTCCAGCAGTTAAGCCAAGAAGTAATATGACAAACCTGAGGACAGTGGCTTTTATTTTTTATTTTTTTGAAGACAACAGCCCTATTTTTGTAATACTGGATAACCCCTTTAAAAAGAGGCTTCACAGGCATAAGGCCTCACATGTCCACAAAATTTGTCTGTAATTGCGGATCTCCAAATACGGACAAATTTATATCACATTGTTTTCTATGTGCCTAATTACACATGTGCAAATTTAAAATTTTGGAGATCTGTCCCCCACCCGACGCAAAAATTTCCTCACTTGTGAATGACGCCTTAATCTATGTCTGTGCCTTCAAGGAATACAACAAGGGTATACTTACTAAGCCTACTCTTACACCACTTGGCGCCTGAAAAACCTTTGTCAGGTGAGTTTGAATGAATATACCCCAACTTCTGAAAACACATCTGTAATTTATTCTTCATTGAATTTATTTTTATAAAAACAACTCTACAACCCCTTTCTCTAACATGCTCTGTTTACTGCAGGCCAACCATAGCATAATGAACCTTACTACCGATACCATAGATTTCAAGTGCAGAAATAATTACTAGCTCTGTCTAGT
The DNA here is from genome assembly GCF_027789765.1 of Dendropsophus ebraccatus. Taxonomy (NCBI): domain Eukaryota; kingdom Metazoa; phylum Chordata; class Amphibia; order Anura; family Hylidae; genus Dendropsophus; species Dendropsophus ebraccatus. Next base: position 135,347,827 of record NC_091454.1, read on the forward strand.
TGAAAAGTCTAACCTACTTGTTAGCTACAACCTCTGGAGACATGATCAACAAGAAAAGCAATCAAACAAAAAACACCTCATCTGGTTAAAAAACAAAATCATCTTTCTAATTAGGCAAAAAGCAGACAAGTTAAGTGCCCAGTGGGCAGCTCTATATGCAATCTGCACATGAAAACAAAGCAACAACAGCTGCATTCAGATGTGCCATTTATGCTTTGGGTCACCTAGACATAAAATCAAATGGTGTACTGCAACCAAACAAACAAGACGTCTGCCATAGTATTGAATGCATGGTGCATGACTGATTTAATGGGTTCTATCAGGGATCTAGTGTTTTGGCAGCAAGAATAGCAATGCTGACAGCTTGTCATTATTGGAAACTGATTACACTAGTGTACATCCAGTCTAAATCTAGGCGACCCACCCAAATAAAGGGTCAGTGCAAAAGCCAAATATTTAAATCCAAAGACCGTATTGGATCCTGCTGTATTAGACCAGCAGTCTTTTACCCTAAGGGGGTTATCCAGCTTTATAAAATTGATAGCCTAGTCTCAAGACAGGCCATTAAAGGGGTTATACAGTGCTACATGGCCACTTTCTTTCAGAGACAACACGACTCTAGTCTCTAGTTCAGGTGCGGTTTGCAATTAAGCTCCATTCATGTCAATGGAACTGAGCAGCAAAACCCTGCCCAAGCTGGAAACAAGAGTGGGGCTGTTTCTGGAGGAAAGTGGCCATGTTTTTGTAGCGCTGGATAACCCCTTTTATATTAGACACTGGTGTGAGCGCCACATCGTCTTCAATGTTTTCCAGCCCTAGCACCTGGCTTTTTCCCTTGAACAGAACAATCCTGCAGCACCTTCACCGCTACTAACAGCAACAATTCTCAATACTAAATACATGGCGCATGCATAAACCAGACCTTGTGCATGAATCCTTTTTGTCATAAAAAGGTAGATTTCATAATGCAATAGCAGAATAAAATAGACAATAAGGATTTATAAATGGAAAAGTGATAAACTGTAATAAAACATCTGGATTATTTTTGCCTTTTCACTTGAAATAATCACAAAGCGGCTTATAGGTATATTTGTTACAAGTATGTTTTCGAATCAATGTTCCAGTGCTGCTATGAGAAAACTGGATTTGCAGGCCCACAACATCATCACAGCTCTGACTCCCTTAAGACTACCATGGAAAAATACAGCAATTAAGGTTGTGTCACTTGAAGCTCACAAATGGGCTAGTAAGTCGCACACCTGAGCTCTCTGCCGCTTGTCCCATTTAATCACTCCTCCTAATGACAGGCTACTGGCACTTCCAAAGTTGTCGTACAATCCCACAGGAAATGATACCCCAACCAGGCCCACCTTATCTTATTTAGTTCCGCTTTAACTGAATGAATGAAAAATACTACAAACCCCAATTAATGCCGCCAAAGGCTTTATTTACATGGAGCGGTTATGTTACGACTGGAAAAAAAAAAAAAAGTATGGAAACTATTTAAAAACTCCATGCAATTTACTGCAACCCTGTGCACTTGTGCATTCAAAGCCATCAGCAGGATAAGTCTGTAAGGGACAGCCCGATCTTGTGACCTGAAATAATACATTCCTCATCGCTAAAGCCCACAATCACAGCGCTCGTATCTTGTGCTTCACTGCCATTGCAGCAGCTCCGCTTCCGCATTTGGGTGGTTGCTAGGAAAGCCTGTGATGTCAGTAATGGCTTCCCTCAGCACAGTGGGCCTGGACGCAAGCAGAGAAGACGCAATCTGCATCTTGTGAATACAGTTCACTGGTAACAATGATCTAATGGATTGCTACAATTACTGTTATCAGTGATCTGTATATGAGACCAGCAGGAAACAAACATAAAATGAGTTCCATGCTAACCTGAACCCCCAATGTAGGAAATAAAGTAAAATGCAATAGCATTAATAATAAAATGAGGGGGGGAAATCTAGACCGTGCTGAGTTATTGCAACTCAGCTTCCACCCCACAATGTATGTACAGTAGCTGTCTGCTTTTATTTTGTGTGTATGCAGATCGTGCAGTTCTGGCAAAGAGCTAATGTATGGAGTGCTGGACCCCTGTCTGTAGCTGAAGAGAACAATGACATTTTCCCAAAATACTCTTATTTTATGATACATAGCCTTTACTTGCATGTTGCCATTTAGTTACCGCCATGAAAATTTACCGCAACTACCCAATTCTAGTTTTGAACCTCTTACAGATTGACGTAATAAAAAATGATGCAATACAGAGGTACACAGTGCAGTTCTCTAATTCACTCCAAGTTGTTCACACTTTTTTTAATGGTAGTATTGGTAAAGTGTGCACAAATGATCTTTCTTCCAAGTGACTGAAGCATTTGCTGAGAGGGCAATTCTTTAGAGCACATGCTGGCAGACAGCTGCTCACCTGTGTCATCTTGTCCACAGACACTGGAATGCCATCTATAGTCAGAGGGGGCAGATCAGAGTTAATGTCCTGTTGGACAGGTGCATGCTCTGCCAACGCAGTTTCCAAGTCCTCCAGGATCATACTCTTATACTTGCGTACCTAGGGGAGAAAGTGGGTGGTAAACAGACATGAGTGCAGCTCTCAGCCTCCCTGTGCTTAGTAACATCACAGCCCTAGGGCTCAAAGGCAACTCTGACAGCACAGCTGCCAGCTAAAAATACATGGTCCTCTGTGTCTCTGATGGCTGAGCAAAGAGGAAATTATGATGAAACTTTAGGTAATATGATTTAAGTAGTGACAGTAAAAATGAACAAATGTTAAAGGAACATTCAGTACTTAAAATCTAGGTGGGTACTACCAGACCTCTTTATCTCAACAAGATATGTGGAAATGTGTCAATGTCACCTGTAGTCTCTGTTGAGCAAAAAAGATAGGGATGCCTGCTTTAGAAAGCCAACAGCACCGTAATCGGCTTATCAGGCAGATCCTACCCACAAGATATATCACAGGAACCAGGAAGAGGAAACCCAGAAGGTACAGGGTACTCCGGAAACCGGCAGTGGCAAGGTATTAGGCCAGGTAAGTATACTTCTTTATTATGGTGCGTTTACACAGAGATTTATCTGACAGATCTTTGAAGCCAAAGCCAGGAACAGACTATAAACAGAGAACAAGTCATAAAGGAAAGACTGGGATCTATCCTTCTTTTGACATCCATTCCTGGCTTTGGCTTTAAAAATCTGTCAGAAAAATCTCAGTGTAAACGCACCATTCCTTTTACTGCAGCCTGAACCACATTTCAAAAAACACTTCCTGCCCAATAAACCCTTTAAAGGGGTACTTCGGAATCAGAAAATACACCAAGAAAATCAGAAAATCACACCAAGATATACAGTATAACTTAGTAATATAGTGTTATCCCTTATAGTACTGGCTTTAGCGGCTTTTCTGTGTTTCACCACTGATGGGACATTAAAAGCAGAAGGACTACAAAATATGTATTGACCCCTAGCTCCTTCCTCTCTCCCGTGACAACAAATCATCCTCTGATGTCACAGGAGGCTTGGCTGGATTTAGTCTCCCACTCACCTGAGTGATTCACCATCTCTGACCAGCCCCTCCGGCCCACATTACCATCTAAGCAGACAAGGAGGAAAAAATTGGGAACTAAATGTTTTTTTTTTTTTTCTGGTTTCAGAACTGGAGTAGACATGTAAGCAATGTTATACACCTCTGCAGCATTGTTTTTTACTTAAAGTCAGAGTACCCCTTTAACCAGAATATAAGTGACAATGTCCTAGAATAAGTGACAATGTCCTAGAAAAAGAACAGCCTTAAGTATCGGAAACAGGGAAGAAGAAAAATTGAGGAATTTGTAAGTGGCAAAAAGCAAATATATAAGTCGATATGAAGATACTCACCACATTCTCCAAAGGTGCGGCTCCAAATACTTTAAAAACAGGGTTGGGTTTGGAAGGAGAAATGCATAGGACGATTGCCTGCTGGCCAACTCTAGTGGTGTACTCATCCAGCGTAGCCCTCAGTTTCCTGGCAACAAAAGAAATACAATTTTATTTTTGTAACACCCTGTAACAAAATCAAGAAAAATAAAAAAAATGACAGGAGTAATACACACCTGGGGTAAAGGACACTGGCCTACCAGGGACTACACTCTACAAGGTGATGGGAGAAGCAGATCACAGTGCGGCGAGATGGCAGCAGGGTTATTGTAGGTTGTAGCCTAGTGTCAAGTGATCTGTTTCCAAGTTGCTTTAGAAAGTTGTTATGATGGGTGAAAACTAGATATGGGTGGTAAATTCCAGAGTATGGGGGAAGCTCAATATATATGTATATATTATACACCCTTTTTCCTTCCGTGTGCAGACCTAATACAAGGAAGTGCCCCCTCAACCAATCAATGGCTAAGACGAGATTGTACTGCAGCCAGTGATTGGCTGAGCGGGCACTCAGTACTAGTACTGTGCAGCAGAACTGGTATCACCGGAACAGAAGCAGAAGAGAAGGCGAATACATTTGATTTTGTTTTAGCCCTGATGCCTTAGGCATTGAAATACCTTTACAATAAAAAAAAGAACAGAAGGGAAAGAAAACTACGGGTTCATTTAGCAAGATAAAGCTGCTGTTCATGACACAGTCTGGGAAATTTACCAGTCTCCTGCTTTTAATAAAATAGAGCTAGAATCTGATTAAGGTTAGCTTCACACGTACCGCATCGCAGTGGATTTGATGGTGCAGATCCGCAGCAGATTTGAGCTAAATAGCTGAACACAGCATAAAATCTGCACCATCAAATCTGGTGCGGATCCTGTACGTGTGAACACACCCTAAATGTGGATGAATTTACCTTAATAATCGGGTTTGCTGTCTTTTACGTATGGAAGGGTTAGACTCGAAGATGTGGGGTTTCTTGCGTTTCTTCCCAGTGGCTACTGCTGCTGCAGCCGCCATTCCAACAGGACCTGCAAATAAAGAAATATATCATAGCCTAAATTTGTTTCATAGCACTACTAGAACTCTACATACCTACAGTGCAGTAGTCTATCACATTCTGGGAACACCTAATTTATGGGCACTGTAAACATGTGGATGTCTTAAAACATTGCAATTCACAATGAATAAAACATATTCACAGTGGAAAAAGCAGCACTGCCAAGCAGGCCTCAAGTTCCTGGTAACTTCTTGTACAAGGTCTCCTTGGCCTAGTTTTGGGCTCTTGGTAAAAATGTAATTACTTTGCAATAAAAGCCACAAAAGGCTGTTATGTAGATACCTACAGCAATGTAGTAAAGATTTTATAATTCATATAGAAATATTTAGTGTTAGTAACTATAACAAGCACAATATATACATAGTAGTCATAATGCTTCTGTGACAAATGGTTTATTTTCAGATATTTGTATTTTATGATGCAACTGCTCCCCCTGCTGGCATAGTCTAGCATGATTTAAATGCACTTGCTGCATCGATCAGCAAGTATAAACAGCGCACTGATTATAACTGGAAACTAGATATTCTCATTTTCATTTTATTTTTGCAAAGGTGTGGGATGTGCGCACTATCCTGTATAAGTCCACTTCTGTTGGGCTGCAATAAACACAAGCTTCCACAAACCTCCTTCCCTGGGGAAAAGGGGACACAGAATGGTACCCAGCACAACAGCAGTTTACAGCTCGAAAATTCAGAAAGGCATCTGTCTTTTTTTTCAAAGCCATTTTAAGAACTACCAATTTTCCCTATCAATGGGGAATCATATTACTGAACTGGAGTTTCCTAAAATGCCCTCAGGACGTGTGCAGAAAGGCTTTCCTAGCCTCTAATTGGCCATTTATCCACACCATGATGCATGTTAGACAGATGCTGGCTTGCTGCATTTTTTTATTCCTCTATTCCCCCCCCCCCCCCAATGAATTTAATCAAGGCGTGGAGAGAAAGACAGACACATTAGGGCTATGCCCCCAGTACATATAAACAATGGCCATTATTTGGCACTCAAAGCATCAAGCAATTGCCATTGTTTTTAATGAAAAATTACATTAATTGCATACGGACAATGGCCGGAAATAAATGACATGATCATTATTTTGACAGTTGTAGCCAAACAATGGCTATTGTTCAATACATTGTGTGAAACACCCGCTGTTTGCATTGACATCAATGAAGATCATTGCATTATGAAAAGAACGACCATTGTTTTAACCCCTTAAGAAGAGAGCCTAAAATTACCTTAATGACCAGGTCAATTTTAAATTTTGTGTTTTTGTTTTTTACTTCTCACCTTCTAAAAGCCATAACTCTTATTTTTCCATATACAGGGCCATGTAAGGGCTTGTTTTTTTCAGAAACTGTACTTTGTAAAGGCGCCTTTCAGTCTAGCACAAAATGAATGACGAAACCCCCAAAATAGTATTTATGGGGTGAAATTAAAGGGGTAGTGCGGCGCAAAACAATTATTCACAAAATAACACACATTACAAAGTTATACAACTTTGTAATGTATGTAAATAGCCCCCTTCACTGTGTTTCCCCCCGCCCACGCTAGACCCGGAAGTGTGGTGCATTATACTCACCACATCTCGTGTCGCCCCCGTCCGCCATCTTGGGACAATGACAGTGTCTTTGGGGGGCCAGCCAAACAGCTCCATCCGTCCCTCATGCCGGCCCCCCTCTGCCGCGTCATAACTGTGCTCAGCTGCGATTGGCTGAGCACAGTTATGCTTAGCCCATCACGGCTGAGCTGCTGATGATGCGGCAGAGGGGGGCCGGCCTCCCGAAGACTACGTCATTGTCCCAAGATGCCGGACGGGGTCGACACGAGATGCGGTGAGTATAATGCACCACACTTCCGGGTCTAGCGTTGGCGGGGGGAAACACAGGGAAGGGGGCCATTCACATACATAATATACATTACAAAGTTGTATAACTTTGTAATGTGTGTTATTTTGTAAATAATTTAGCGCCGCACTAGGGATTTTTTTTTGGGGGGGGGAATGCACTTTATGGTAAAACTGACATGCTAACATTATTCTATAGGTCAGTCTGAATACAGCAATATGCATGCTTCTATAGCTTTTCTAATGTTTTACTATTTTTTTTTAACAGTAAAACTGTTTTGCAATGGGGCTTTATGAAGCAACATTTCTTGCGTCATGATCTCTAGTTTTTATTTGTACAATATTTTTATACATCGGACATATTGATCACTTATAATTATAGTTAATTATATAATGTTATATATTTTAAATAAGTATATAATTTTTTTTATATAAAATGTAAAAAAAACCATCAATTCAGATTTTTTATTACCACTTTATGCTGTTCACTGTGCTGTTTTATTTTTTATTGATCAGACAATTACGCATGCTACAGTATATAATAAGTTTATTCTTTTTTAATGTATTTTACGTATAAAATGGAAAAGGGGGTAATTTAACCCATTAACGACCCATGACATATCTCATATGTCATGATGCCGTTAGGGGGTTCAGAAAGGCCGCGCCGCGACCCCGCTCTGAACTGCTGCGATCCCGGCTGCTCTCTGAAGCCCGGCACTGCGGCTATTAGCGGGCGTGGCTGATCGACGCGCCCACTAATAGGGACATGACAGCTGCATTTAAATGCCCTGTAGAGCGCCATTCCTGGTGTCTAGTGGCAGGATCTCCCTTCCAGGATGTGATCACGAAGGGGAGATCCCTTCTACTGAGCCGGCCAGGGCTCAGCGTCGGACTGATGCTGATCCCAGCTTGGCAATTTATGCATCTGGTCTGCTGCAGACCAGAGCAATACAGCACCAATCTGATGGATCCGTGCTGTATTAAGTATACTACACTGATCTCTATGAGAGATCAGTGTAGTTTTATTAGAAGATATTAGAAAATTGGGCATTTTTGGTCACATCAAATCCAGGAAAATTGTAATAAAAAGCGATCAAAAACATGACACAAAAAATGACTGGTAATAGAGCAATTTTAATTTAGTTAAAAAAAATTAAAAAAAACCAGTCAGATAAAATAAAAGTTATGCAAATTGCATATCATTGTAATCGTAACATCTTGAGGAACATGTATAACATGTCTGTTTTACCATAGGGTGAAAAGCCTCCACTTCCAAATAAAACAAGGGGTTTTATTTTTAATTTAACCACATATTTAATTTTTTTTCTGGTTTCACATTATATTTTATGCAAAAATTAAAACTTAAATTGCAAAGTGCAATTAGTGGCGCAAACAATAAGGGCTCATGTGGGTCTGTAGGTGAAAAAATACAAGCACTATGGCCTTTTAAACACAGGGAGGAAAAAACAAAAGCGCAAAACTGAAAATTGGCTCAGACCTTAAGGGGTTAAACTTTTATTGAGGGAGGGTCCTTTTCCCTAGGGGACTATAACATGCCTGCATTACATTTACTAACACTTATGATTGCCATAGCATAGCACTGGTCAGTGTTATCTGTGATCATTGCATAGGGCCTGCCTGTGGCAGACTCTAGGCAATGATCTCCCATCTGACAGCACCGAGGAAGGTGAGACACCTCTGGAAGTCAGTTAAAACGATCGGGACCCCCGCATTACACTGTGGGGGTCCCAATCCAACAGTGACAGCTGCGCAGCTCATGTCACTGACACTTAAATGCCTAGATCGCTGCTTTAAAAGGGTTAATGGTGGGCGACTGCAGGATTGCGGCGGCCAGTTATTAACAGTGAGGACCCAGCTGCTGATAGCAGCCTATCCTTACTCTCTATGAAGCAAGCTCAGCTTGCCCGCTAATAGCATTTTCATGGTGATAGGTTCCCTTTAAATTAGATATGTAATGGTGCAAAAATTTATCAAACAGTCTAAGGGTACTATTACACAGGGCGATCAGCCGAATCGGCCGATTATCGCTCCATGTAATAAATACAACGATCAGCCGATGACAACGATCATCGGCTGATCGTTGATATAGGTTCTGACCTATTTCCGTCGGGCGCCGACTGCACACCGCTACGTGTAATTACCTATCCATGTTCCAGGGCTTCTCCTACGGTCTTCTCCCCGGGTCCCGCTCGCTCTAGCTTCAGAGCGGCCTATCAGACCGCGGCGGTCCCGGCCTGTGATTGGCTAAGCGGCCTGTCAGCTGACAGGCCACTCTGAAGCTAGAGCGCGCAGGACCTGTGGAGAAGCGGACCGCAGAAGCAGCCCTGGAGCCTGGATAGGTAATGTATGTAGTTTAAACAAGGGCTGCAAGGACATCGGTAACAATGTCATTGCAGCCCTTGTTAAACGATTATCGGGCCGTGTAATAGGTCCAGTAAACGAGCGGCGATCTAGCAGATCGCTGCTCGTTTACAGGTATTATCGGGCCCCCATCGGCCCGTGTAATACCACCCTAAGCTGCATTTGAAAACTGTCCAAGATAAGAATAAGATAAGAATTAGACACTATTAGTACATCTGAGTCATTTTTTATTTTTTAAATACGACTATATCAGGGGTCTTCAAGGCAAGATTTATTGATGTCTATTCTCAGGACAAGTCATCAATTTCAGATCAGTGGGGCCAACAACTTCCACGCTCGTTGTTCAGCTGTTTGCCAGAGCTGTTGTGCCACCATGCAAAGTGAAACACGGCAGAAAGCGCTGGTCTGGGGTCTGCTGTCGCGCGGGGGTAGGGCGGTAGCCGCCGCACTACAAGTGCCAGCAGCCCTGTCCTATGTGCCATGGGCAGGGCAGCTGGCACTTCTGACGGGGGTAGTTTGAGGTTTTATGTGGGGGTGGGGTGGCTGGTCTGGGTTCTACTGTCGCGAGGTGGGGGGCAGCCGCACTACAAGTGCCAGCAGCCCCATCCTATTCGCCGTGGACTGGGCTGCTGCCACTTGTGATGGGGGTAGTTTGGGGATCTTTAGGGGGTGGGGGTGTTTACTGGGGACTGCTGGCGTGGGGGCAGCCACACTACAAGTGCCGGCAGCCCCACCCTATGTGCCGTGGATGGGGCTGCTGGCACTTGTGATATAGTTATTCTTAATATGTAATTTCTCCATACATTGCATCCCCTGCTGGACGCTTCATAGGAATTACACCCAGCCCTCCTCTGATTCGTGACGTCACGGTTTTTTAGGAGAATTGAAGCCTGTCTGATTTACTAAATTGAGGGAAATAGCACTTTACGTGCATTTCCTATAATTAGTGTATACTAGAAATTTTCTTATGTAATAACATATTAAAAATACATTTTGCCTGGAGTTGTCCTTTAAATGCGCGCCTGACTGGACTGGACCATCATCCACCAGATATCCAAAGAAGAGAAACTGAGACAACACATTTCCGTGAAATCACTTTGTGGTTAGCTTTATCACCCAGTTATGTAACGTTTCAGCTGCTTAACAGCCCTGAGAAAACGTAGCATAGCTGGGTGATTAAACTAGCCATGGAGTGTGTTCACGGAAATGTGCTGTCTCAGTTTCTCTTTTCTACTTTGAGGATAGGTCATTCATTTTCAATTAAACATGGGAGCTAGAATACTTCCTCAAAACTATTTATCAGAAACTAGAAGGCTCACATGACCTTCTTCAATGATTCTTTCATTATTACAGATTCTTTCATTAAAAACAGCATGGTGAAAGGTTCCCGATAAAACGACTTATCACTTATACATCTATTTACTTAAAACGCCAGACTTTCATTACAAACCTCAAACTGATGAGATTTTATTGGGAAAAGCAGTAATAACTAGTGGAACTGCTCCCAGGCCAGCAGGCTTGCCATGGTCCTGCTTGGACAGACTGCAGTGGTATCTCCTGGCAGCACAACACCATTACAATAGCCTCCTGCTACTCCCACCCTTGGCCTCATACCTGCAGCTGCCAAATGAGCTGTTATTTCATCAGCTGCAGTGGAGTTTAGTATGTCGGAGTCATCATACGAGGTGTCCTCAGGAGATGATGGAGAGTCTTCATCTGCACTCAGCATACTGTGATCTGTGTAGGTAGCAACATGGACTTGCTGCACTTGCTGAGCCACAGAATGTGCAACAGTGTGAGCAACTGTATGTGCTTCAATGGTAGTAAGGTTGTCTGTCTGGGTGACTGCATGATCCTCCATAGCTGCAAACTGTTAAGACAAAGACCATACAATATTCAAGGCAAATAAATCACATTACACATGGAAACAAAACATCTTGTTGAAGCAACATCTGTCTGACATATAGAGTGAATCCCTTACCCTTAGGGTACAAACACACAGACCGTATACGCAGCGTATTTACTGCTGCGATACGCAGCAGATTAGATCTAAATAACTGAACACAGCATCAAATCTGCACCACCAAATCTGCTGCAGATCTGCTGCGTATACGGTATGTGTGTTTGTACCCTAAAGAAATGGATATACAATTAAAAAAAAACCCTTCTGAGATATCAAAACAAAAAAACAAACCTCCAATAATCATGTAATACGCATTTCATCTGTAAGTTGTGTGTTGCTTCTAGGAGCGCATAGGAAGCGACGTTTTATATGGGGGGGCAGTATACAGCGACTTGTCTCTAAAGGAGGTCCCCTCTACCAGACAAGGTACCCTTTGACATACTATGTAAATAAGCCATTTCTCTCGACCATATGTCAATGCAAATTTAGCTTCCCTATTTCGTATCAAATTCAATGTTTGCCTTAGAAGCAAGGAAACAGGAATAAATACCATATAAAGGGATAATGCTAGAATTAACTGGTTACTTTTACTATTTTACATTAGAAAATGGGTGGAAAAGACAAAACCTTCAATAATCTGCAATGTGGATTTGACCTTCTACTGAGCTTAATATAGGTATCACTACACAATTTATGGTACTGTAAAGGTGTGCCATTACCCAACCAGCTCACGTCCCAAACAATAGTTAGTGCATTATAACACAGTGTGTTACTGATACACAAGTGTTTTACCGCTAAAGGGGAGACACTTCCAGCATAAATTCCCATATGGATAATGTCCAACCCTGTTGGGTAAGAAAATTAGTACCCATGAGCACAAAATGGCAATAGGGATCACTGTACTGAATTAACTCCTTACTGACCAACACAGCTGCAGGCAAGTCAATGGGAATAACCCAGGATCATTTGATTTTTAAAACAAATGATAAACGCTAACTTATGTTCCTTTAATGGTGCGTTTACACAGGCAGATTTATCTGACAGATTTTGGAAGCCAAAGCCAGGAATGGATTTGAAAAGGAGAAATTTCAGTCTTTCCTTTATGACCTGTTCCCTGTTTATAGCCTGTACATGGCTTTGGCATCAAAAATCTGTCAGATAAATCTGTCTGTGTAAACGCACCATAACACTGAGCAATTATAGCCCAAATCTTCACCATAACAATTTGATCAATTATCTGCTCGTGTAAACACAGCTAACGATCAAGCGACGAGCGAGATATCGCTCATCATGGTCTTTCAACTTGTTCTGGTTGTTCACTGATAATTTGCAGATCATTTCATCAAAACAGTCTTTCAAAGATTCCTCCTGGTGTGCGAGACTATCTTAAAGTGACACTGTCACCCCCTTTTCGCATTCTGACTTCTCTACACAGGTGTAAAAGCTAAATTTATCAGTTTTCATACCTTATTTTACATCATAGGTCATGGTGCTTGTTCAAGTAAAAAGTGATCTTTTATCAATTGCCGATTGTGCTAAGTGGGTGGGGCTTCACAGCAACAGTGTCACTTAGCCCCACCCTCAGCACCGCCATTGGCCCCGCCATGACATCATATGCACATAGGCCTCGCCCCCTCGTCGACCATTGGAACAGGCATGCCTAAAGGTCTAGGCCCCACCTCCTCTAGGTCGACGCATGCATACCAATGGGAGTCGAGGGGGTGGAGCCTATGTGCAGATGACATCCTGGAGGAGCGGGGCCAACAGTGCCACCCACTTAGCACTGCAGTTGATAAAAGATCAAGCGAACGTAAAAACGATTTTTTCGAACGATTTATCTCCATCTAAACGCTGATCAGCACAAGAAAACAAAGTTACTTCAAAATCGTTAAACGATCGATTGAGCAAATTATCGCTCCGTGTAAAAGGACCATAAGAAAAAAAATTCTTATAATAGGATAAATAGGTTTCAGTTTCCAATTCACAACCACATGGTAATCCTGCAGTTCACAGATCAGAAGACTGAGCAGAGAGCCTGTTAGGAGAGTCATCTGATAAACAAAAATATAGCAGCCTATTTTGGTATTTACATTTGACAAGTGAGAGTAGGATTTCCTTAAAGGGGTCAACCTGCCTTTAAAAATAGATGACCTGTCCTCAAGCACTTGTTCCACGGCTTTTCAAGGGATAGGCCATCAATTTTTAAAGTATACCTGTCATTGGCGGTGAATCCCACTCTGCTGGTGGAAGTTTGGGTCTCCGTGGCTACAAACACATATGAGAACGCAACATGCATGACCACTATTCTGATTAGATGGGAAATGTGCACATTATGGTCTAATGCGTGTTCGTAGCCACTGAGACCTAAACTTCTGCAAGTGGAATACACCACTGATCTGGAAGCAGCCCGGATGACAGGTACACTTTAAGGCTATGTTCAAAATTAGCCGTGACTACCTGGAGCTCATTGGCATACGGCACGGGAGCTTATCAAAGTAGGTTTTCTTTTAAAACGTTTCACCCGGCACCCAGGACAGAGCCAGCCCAACCCCCTGGTAGAGCCACAGATACTTAACCCGTCCTGCTATCGAGGAATCGCCTCCCGACAGTCAGTGTGCACAATATATAAATGACAAGAGAGGAGTCTGACGTCTATAGGAAATCACTGGAGCAGTGATTTCCTATAGATGTTGGACTCATCTTGTCATTTACATTTCACGCATGCAGACCAACGGGTGGCGATTTCTCCACAGCTGGACCGGCTTATGGAGGGGAACTTACCGGATGGGTAAGTATCTGGGGCTCTACTGGAGGGTCAGGCGAGCTCTGCCCCGGGTGCCAGGGTGAAAGGTTTCCTTTAAGTGATTGATTCTCTTTAAACTATCATTTGTGCTGTTGTAAAAATCCATTTGTTTTGAGGACATGACATGCCAGAGTTCCAAAGCAGAATGATTGTTGGCATGTGCCTTGCAAGGGTGTATAAGTTGGTGGGTTGATGCATGTGTTTCATCTTCGTATGCAAAGGTTGGCCAAAAAGTCTGCAGACAGAAGTAGCTGTGGTTAAAAGTCAAAGCTTGACATGAGACAGAAGAGCTCCTAGCCCAAAAAAACAAACAAACAAACAAACAAACTAGAAACCCTCAAATTACTGCAGTTAAGTTTAAAGACTTTTCAGCAGCTTTTTGCTGACTAAAAGCAGTGAACAGTATGATAGGGGTTCTTACTCTCAGTAGTTATTATTTATTATAATTTTTTTTTCAATCTGTCGTCCAGTAACAAGCTTAAGAAGTATTATGTAAGTTGAGAGATAAAACCAGCAATATGCATACCTTTCCCTGCTAAAGGCCTTATTCCATGGCCCGACTCTGAGGATTAACTCTGAGGATTAAGGGAAAGAACCCCTTTTGTAAGCTAAAGTGTCACTGTTGTTATAACTTTTAAAATCTAAATCAACAGTAGATGTGATATAAAGCAAATCTGCAACTTACATTCTTTTTTTTTAATTTAATTTAGTTATCATGCTGTAAAATAAAGCTATACTCACCTGAAATTCAGGTACAGTCTCCTGAAGGCAGATTTTTAGTCTTGAGTCTGTCAGTCACATGACTGCCGTCCCTGTGAGCATGCAGGTGACCTGGGAAACACTAGACTTCACAAAGTCTAAACACAGGAAGTCCTGTTTCCCAGGTCATGAGAACCCAGAGAGAAGGCAGTCATGCGCTTGACAGACACATTGAGCCGTGAAACTCTGTAATAGCAGAGACTTCATGCGTATAGTCTTTTTGTTTTAAACCAGCACCAGACAAAAAAAACTGCCTTCAGGAGACTGGACCTAGATTTCTGGTAAGTATAGCTTTGTTTTACCCCTTAAGGACGGGGCCAATTGTCACTTTTGCATTTTAATTTTTTCCTCGTCGCCTTCTAAGCCCCATAACTCTTATTTTTCCACCTACAGGGCCACGTGAGGACTTGTTCTTTTTAGGAACAGGTGTACTTTGTAATTGCATCTTTCAATCTGCCATAAAATGAATGATGGAACCTTTAAAATATCATTTATGGGGTGAATTTGGGCCAGAAAATGTGATTCGGCAAATTTGGGTGGGGGTGGGTCCGTGTCTACATAATGCACTTTATGGTAAAACTGACATTTTTTCTTTATTCTACAGGTCAGTCTGAATACAGCGATATGCTTGTTTACTAAGTTTTCTAACATTTTACTATTTTTATTAGCAGTAAAAAAAATTTTAGCAAATAGGTATATTTAAAATGGCCCTATTGTGACTCTTATTTTTTCACCTACAGGGTTGTATGAGGCATCAATTTTAGTGCCATGATGTCTATTTTTTATTAGTAACGTTTTTCTAGCTTTGACGTATTGATCACTTATTAATTTTTTAATACATAAAATGTAATTAAAAAAAGGAATCTCTGCATGTTTTACCGCTTTTTGCTCACACTATTCACTGTGCGGGAATAATATTGTTTTATTTTAACCTCTTAAGGACATATGACGTACCGGTACGTCATATGTCTGCACTTGCACTTCAAAGCGGGGCCGCGCGGCGGCCCCGCTTTGAAGTGCCGCAATCCCGGGTGCCGCGAGTAGCCCGGGACCGCTGCTATTAGCGGGCACGGTCTGATCGCCGTGCCCGCTAATTAGCTAATCGGAGGCAGCTGTCAAAGTTGACAGCTGCCTCCGATTACCGGAGGCAACGTTTCCCTGGGGTCTAGTGGGGGAGATCGCTCCTCCGGGACCTTGTCCCGGAGGAGCGATCTCCGTTACTGATGTCGGCCGGGGACGCGTCCAAGATGGCGCCGTCCTCGGCTCGGCACTCGTTCGTTTTCGGCTGCAGCAGCCGAAAGCAAACGAGTGCCGATCTCATGGATCTCTGCAGCATATCTATGCTGCAGAGATCTCAATGAGAGATCTAAGTGTATATACTAGAAGTCCCCCAGGGGGGCTTCTAGTATATGTGTAAAAAAAATAAATAAAGTGTTGTTAATAGTAAAAAGCCCCCTCCCCTAATAAAAGTCTGAATCACCCCCCTTTTCCCAGGTTTTAAATAAAAGTAAACAAATAAATAAATAAACATGTTTGGTATCGCCGCGTGCGTAATCGCCCAATTAATTAATCACATTCCTGATCTCGTACGGTAAACGGCGACAGCGCAAAAAAAATCCCAAAGTGCAAAATTGCGCATTTTTGGTCGCATCAAATCCAGAAAAAATGTAATAAAAAGCGATCAAAAAGACGTATATGGGCAATCAAGGTACCGATAGAAAGATCACATCATGGCGCAAAAAATGACACCTCGCACAGCCCCATAGACCAAAGGATAAAAGCGCTATAAGCCTGGGAATGGAGCGATTTTAAGGAACGTATATTGGTTAACAACGGTTTGAATTTTTTACAGGCCATCAGATACAATATAAGTTATACATGTTATATATCGTTTTAATCGTAACAACTTGAGGAACATGCATAACAAGTCAGTTTTACCCCAGGGCGAATGGCGTAAAAACACATTTCCCCCAAATAAAAGAAATGCGTTTTTTTTTTCAATTTCACCACACTTTGAATTTTTTTCTGGTTTCGCAGTGTACTTTATGCAAAAATTCAGCCTGTAATTGCAAAGTACAATTAGTGACGGAAAAAATAAGGGGTCATGTGGGTTTCTAGGTGGAAAAATGCAAGTGCTATGACCTTTTAAACACAAGGAGGAAAAACCGAAAACGTAAAAACGAAAATGGGCCACGTCCTTAAAGGGTTAATAGATCAGATCTTAGGCAAGCTACTGTATATTATATGTTAATTAACTTTATTATTCTTATGTGTTTTATGTATAAAATGGGAAGGGAGGGTGATTTTCACTTTTATTGGGGGGAGGGGCTTGGGGCATTTTCAAAAACTTATTGTTTTTTTTAAATCACATTTTAAGTCCCTTACGGGGACTTTTACATTATTACATTAGATTGGTCACACTGATCACTGCTATGCTATAGCATAGCAGGTTTAACCCCTTAAGGACAGAGCCTGAAATGGCCTTAAGGACAGAGACAAATTTTATGAATTTGACCTGTGTCACTTTATTCATTAATAACTTCGGGATGCTTTTACCTATCCGGCTGATTCTGAGACTGTTTTCTCGTGACATATGGTACTTTACATTTCTGGTAAATTGGAGTCAAACTTAAAACGAATCTTTATGAAAAAATCCAAAACATGAAAAATTGTGAAAAAATGCATTTTTCCAACTTTGAAACTTTTCTGCTTAAACAGAAAATGCAACATGTCTACTTTATGTTGGCAGCATTTATTAAACTATATTTCATTTTTTTTAGACAATGGAAAGCTTAAAATATTAGCAGCAGATTTCCAAATTTTCAGTAAAATTTCAAAATCAGATATTTTTAGGGACCTGTTCAGGTTTAAAGTGTTTTTAAGGGGACTCTATGTTAGAAAGCCCCACAAAGCACCCCATTTCAGAAACTGCACCCCCAAAACTCTGCAAAAGCACATCCATAAAGTTTATTAACCCTTTAGGAGAGTCACAGAATTAAAAGCTAAGTGTGTAAGAAATTTGAAAATCTTAATTTTCTGTGCAGAGATTTTATTGTAATCCAATATTTTTCATAATTATAAACCTATTACCAGATAAATGCACCTCAATATTGATTGCCCCGCTTCTGCAGTTTATAGAAATACCCCATATGTGGCCCTATTGCGCTATTTGACGCAACCACAAGCCTCAGATATAAAGGAGCGCCTAGTGAATTTCAATGCCTCCGTTATACTTGGTCATTTTTGACTGTACCACTTCAGGTTGGCAGAGGCTCTGGGGTGCCAAAACACTGGAAACCCCCCCATTCTGAAAACTACACCCCTCAAGGAATGTAACAAGGGGTGCGGTGAGCATCTGGACCCCACAGGTGCTTTACATATTTTCAGAACAATGTGGTGTAAAAAAGAAACATTCTATTTTTTAGACTAAAATGTTGTTTTAGCCTTCAATTTTTCATTTTTATAAGGGGATAAAAGAAAAAAAAAAACCATCAAAACGTGTAGCGCAGTTTCTCCTGAGTACAGAAATACCCCACATATGAACATTAAGTGCCAAGTGGGCGCAGGACGAGCCTCCAAAGGGAAGGAGCGCCAATTGGCTTTTGGAAGCTGGATTTCACTGGAATGGATTTCAAGGGTCATGTCGCATTTACAAAGCCCTCATGCTGCCAGAACACTGAAAACCCCCCACAAAAGACCCCATTCTGAAAACTAAACCCCTCAAGGAATCTAACAAGGGGTTCAGGAAGCATATAGACCCCACTGGTGACGGGCACAAATGTGGAACAATGTGATGTGAAATCACATGTGATGGGTAAATTTTCATTTTTTCACTTTCACGGTACAAATGTCATCAAGGGGTCCATATCCTCGCTGCACCCCTTGTTAGGTTCCTTGAGGGGAGTAGTTTTCATAATGGGGTCACTTGTGGGGGTTTTCAGCGTTTTGGCAGCACGAGGGCTCTGTAAATGCGACATGGCGTTCATCATCCATTCTGGCCAAATCCAGACTCCAAAATCCAAATGGCGCTCCTTCCCTTCGGAGGCTTGCCCTGCGCCCACATGGCGCTTTATGTCCACATGTGGGGTATTTACAGACTCAGAGGAAATTTCTCTACACATTGTGTGTTTTTTTTTCTCATTTAACCCCTTGTAAAAATTAAAAATTTAAGACTAAACCATCATTTTAGTGTAAAAAAAAAAATTCATTTTTACGCCACATTGTTCCACATTTGTGCCTGTCACCAGTGGGGTCCATATGCTCACTACACCCCTGGTTACATTCCCTGAGGGGTGTAGTTTCCATAATGGGGTCACTTGTGGGGGGTTCAACTGTCTTGGCAACACAGAGGCCTTTTGAATGCAACATGGCCCTCAAAATCCATTCCAGCCAAATTCAGCATCCAAAAACCAAATGGCGCTCCTTCCCTTTGGAGGCTT
The DNA here is from genome assembly GCF_027789765.1 of Dendropsophus ebraccatus. Lineage (NCBI taxonomy): Eukaryota > Metazoa > Chordata > Amphibia > Anura > Hylidae > Dendropsophus > Dendropsophus ebraccatus. The sequence continues at coordinate 135,366,931 of NC_091454.1, forward strand.
ACCCTGCACCCGCATGGCTCTTTATGTCCACATGTGGGGTATTTTTGTACTCAGGGGAAATTGCTCTACACATTGTGTTTTTTTTTTTTTTTTTATCTTTTAACCCCTTGTGAAAATGAAAAAATTAAGACAAGATCAATGATTTAGTGTAAAAATTAAACATTTTTTACACTAAATGTTGATTTTTTTCCCATTTCCACAAGGAGTTAAAGAAAATGAACACGAAACGTGTAGGGTAATTTCCCCTGAGTACGAAAATACCCCACATGTGGACATAATGTGCCATATGGGCACAGGGCAAGCCACCAAAGGGACAGAGCGCCATTTAGAGGCTGAAATGGAGGATGGAGGCCATGTTGCAATTACAAAGCTCCTGTGCTGCCAGGACAGTAGAACCCCCCCCATAAGTGACCCCATTCTGGAAACTACACCCCATAAGGAATATAACAAGGGGTGCAGTGAGCATATGGACCCCACTGGTGATGGGCACATATTTAGGACATGTGCCGTGAAAATAAAAAATACGATTTTTTTTTTTTCATTTTCACGGCACAAATGTGCCCGTCACCAGGAGGCCATATCCCCGCTGCCCCCCTTGTTAGATTCCTTATGGGGTGTAGTTTCCAGAATGGGGTCACTTGTGGGGTGCTTCTACTGTCCTGGCCGCACAGAGGTTTTGTAATTGTAACATGGCATCCTCTAATGGGAATGGCGGCCATACCTATTTAGTTAGGGAAAAGGGACAATTTTTAATTTATTTGGGGGTATTATGCCAATTATCAGTTTATAAGGTTGAAAATGACAGGTGTCCATCAAATTCAACCTGTGTTGATCCAGAGGAAGGCAAAAAAAAAAAACTCCGTGAGGCAGACGACAGTAGCCTCATCACTGGGGAAAAATTCCTTCGACTCCATAATGGCAATCAGAATAATCCCTGGATCAACGTGACCCCTGAAATAGGAATAAGGGACAGAATTTAGATAATGTAGATCTCCAATGACATGTGGTACACCTTGAAGCGATCCAGTATGCAGAGGCCGGGGCGATCAGGACAGGTGTCACACTGGAAAATGGTGTCCTTCCTGATCCCCCTGTTACGTCACACTCTGCACTTCTGGGGGTCTCCTGTTTTCCAGTGTGGGGAACGTCACCTGGAAAATGCTGCCCTGGTGCAATACGGGGTCCTTCATATCCAGAAGCGCTGGGTCCGCTCCATGGCTGCTAAATATTAGGGCTTTATTACTGCTTCTGATATTTTCGGATCGTGCCGCAAGCTACAGTAGCTCGGGCAGTGAGGGACCGGAAGAGGGGGTGCTGGTATAAAAGTTATCCCCGTACAGGTGGTGACCTTTATCCAGCAGTGGGAAGATCAGTTCCCAAACAATCTTTTGCTGAACTGTCACACCAAGCTGAAAAGGCCCATTTCTGGTATAGTCTAATACAAATATGTTGGCTTGCCACCCAGACGATATACAGCAGAAAGAAGAAGTTGTATAAGCCAGCATATTCTTAAAGTGAAAATTACTTCATTGTGCCCCCCCCCCCCAAAGAGTCAGAAAACAGGAAGTCCCATGTTTCCCAGGCCATCTGAGCACTCACAGAGAAGGCAGTCATTTTTTTGACAGGAGCATTGACCTGTGACTCTCTGTACTGCCAACAAAACTCTGAGTCCAGCTTCCAGCAAATAGTTGCAAAAGTAGGTTTATTAGAACCTTCGTCCCCGTACACACACTGCAGGTTGCTCCCAACAAGACGCCTACGCGTTTCAGCTGCGTAAAGCAGCCTTAATCATGGCTAGATTTCATGGGGCAATACCGCTCTATATAGCTGCAGTGTGATGGTGTACGTCATCAGCCTGATGCGTCGCGGCACCGATGACGGTAGCACACATCACCTGCAGACTAATGAACAAATCACCCGTGAAGTCAATAGACCGTGTTATTAATATCAAGAACATCATAAAAACAACACAAAGGTAACTGTTAGTTCTCACCATTGCTGCTACTAATACAATCATGTAATTATATAGTTATATTGAGTGTAGCAAAAGCATTGGAGGATACACAATTGAATGCGGAGTAAAAAGCCGTGAATAGAGGGCAGTTCACATGAGATGTAGAGGGCAGATCAAAATAACGCAAGGAAATAGAACTATGGTGCAGTAAGTGTCGCTCAATAATATATGAGTAGTTCCTTTCTTAGATTCATGCCCTGTGGAAAGCATGTATCTAAGCGAAACATCCAGAAGGCTTCCTTATCCTTCAAAGTCCTCTGGATGTCTCCTCCTCTGATAGTGCTAAACACTCTTTCTATGGCAAAAACACGAAAGTGCTTTGTGGAGCCCTGGTGTACATCAATAAAGTGTCTAGATGCTCCTGATAGAGTTCTTCCTCCAGGTCGTTCGATATCATGTAAGTGTTCACATACACGCGTTTTCAATTTGCGTGTAGTGCAACCCACATAAAGTATGTTACACTGAATGCACTGAATAATATAAACTACGTTGTAGCTATTGCAGTTCAAGAAAGACTTAATCCGATACTTTTGTTTACCAGAAGTGTCAGAGAAATCGCTACATGTGGTTACAAACATACACGTTTTGCATGGATGATGTCCACATTTGTGGAATCCAGTAGTAGATAGCCAGGTTAAATTCTGCTGTTTTTTCATTGCTGGCATCGAAGGAGAGAGTGCATCGCCAAGTGTTCTGGCTCTCCTGGACACAATGTTAATGCCCTGTGACAGTATATATATATTATAATATAGTATAATATATTATTGAGCGACACTTACTGCACCATAGTTCTATTTCCTTGCGTTATTTTGATCTGCCCTCTACATCTCATGTGAACTGCCCTCTATTCACGGCTTTTTACTCCGCATTCAATTGTGTATCCTCCAATGCTTTTGCTACACTCAATATAACTATATAATTACATGATTGTATTAGTAGCAGCAATGGTGAGAACTAACAGTTACCTTTGTGTTGTTTTTATGATGTTCTTGATATTAATAACACGGTCTATTGACTTCACGGGTGATTTGTTCATTAGTCTGCAGGTGATGTGTGCTACCGTCATCGGTGCCGCGACGCATCAGGCTGATGACGTACACCATCACACTGCAGCTATATAGAGCGGTATTGCCCCATGAAATCTAGCCATGATTAAGGCTGCTTTACGCAGCTGAAACGCGTAGGAGTCTTGTTGGGAGCAACCTGCAGTGTGTGTACGGGGACGAAGGTTCTAATAAACCTACTTTTGCAACTATTTGCTGGAAGCTGGACTCAGAGTTTTGTTGGATGTATCTCGTGGCACCTGTTGGAGTGAGAGTCCGAGCTAGGAAGCAATAGGAAAGAGGGTAAGCTGGCTTTTCCTTTATATCACTGTACTCAGTATTCAACGCTTGCCGTGCCATACCCTCATTATAACTCATTACCTGCATTGCACTTACGTACACATAGGCAGCAGCTCCCATATCTGGACATTAGACAAGGCACTGTTTGTCACCATTATGGAGCCCCCCAAAACCAGGGGAGAAAAAATTGCGGATGTTTTTACTGCCGAAGAGGGATCTGAGTTACAAATGTTGGACTTTAAAGCAGCCCTAAAGAAATTGGAAAAAATGCTGGCAAATGAGACACGCGTCTGGTGGGACTACACCACCTTACAGACGTATGTCTCCAAAGCCATGATACCAAGGGGGTTACGCTTGAAAAAAATACCAACTGTTGTATTCTCAGATAAATTCGTGGAAGAATGGAATGCATTATTAACTAGATGCTCACTAGATCTTATGAGCCTCATTATCAAATATGAAAAAGATAAACATGACGAAATAAAAAAAGAGGTGGAACAAATAAAAAAATCTATAGAGGTGTTCCATGAACTTACTGAATATGATAATTTATTGGCAGAAACAAATAAACGCATAGAAGCTCTTGAAGATAGTATTGCTAAATGGAAGAAAAACAAATTCCAGCGGGACCTCTTTGACTATAGGCAAAACCAAGTCTACGAATGGGGCAGGTGGGAACAGGTTTTTGCTACACCCAGATCCATCTTAAAAAATAAAAAAGGTGGAAAAAGAAATAAGAAAAGCAGGGTTACCTTCAGTTCCACTGACGTGGACACCACCGATGACCCCTCAGGCTCGGACTCTAGCTCTACTGCAGCTCCATCAGGTGCCACCTATTACAAAAAGTCCAAGCCGCCCAAGCCTTCAAAAAAACGCAAACGCAAAAGGGGAGGCAGAAAACATCATAAATCAAGAGGGAACCCCCAGCCAGAACACACGGAAGAAATTGAAAGACCCAAGCTAAGTGTCATGAATATGTCCTCTCAAGAGCTCACGGACACCCAAGTGGAGGTTTTATCGTTGGGTCTGAGCTTTGCACCCACACAAAGCTTTGACCTGTTCTCCACCATAAAGGACGTAAATAAATTTGTCCGTGATCTCACTTTGAGGAAGCATTTCTTCCAGGAGGACACCCATATGGAGCAACCCATCAAATATGTACCAAACAACATCTACAAAGAATTGCAGTTCAATGAACAACTGTCTCTGAAGTGCCTAAAGGAACTTGAAACAACATCAGATCCAGATACATCACAAATTCCGAAGTTCAGGATACCGAATCCATGCTATTATCCGTTACAATCACGGACAAACCACATGGAACAATTCCAACAGTGCGTTTTCAGAGATCTGAAAGAACTATCGGAACAAGTGTCACAGTCAAGAACATCATCTAATCTTACCCCCAATCAGAGAAAAGCATATGAGGATCTATCAAATATGGATAACATTGTTATTAAGAACTCTGATAAAGGGGGGGTCATAGTTGTTATGGACAAAACCATGTATGATGAACAACTTGCAGTGTTGCTATCGGATGAGAGAGTGTATCGCAGATTGTCTGGCAACCCTACGACCATGTACACACAAGAATTACAACAGTTACTTAGGGAAGGTGTAGCCTTACATGCTTTGACAGAGAGAGAAGCAGAATACTTATGTCCACAACATCCCATTGTTCCCATACTCTATGGCTTACCCAAAACCCATAAGGGAGTGGTCCCTCCTCCCATGCGACCGATCGTCTCGGGATGTCGATCCCTTTGCGAGAGGTTGTGCGCATGGTTGGATGGACTACTACAGCCACTTGTACAAATAGTCCCTGGGTACTTGAAAGACACCACTGACGTGCTCAGATCATTTCATGATTTCTCTTGGGAGTCGAATTTCACATGGGTGGGACTGGATGTTGTTTCTCTGTATACATCCATTCCGCACCAAGTAGCTATGCAGGCATTAAGCTTTCACTTGCAAACACACAGCAGTTATGATCCAGATCTCATTTCCTTCATAAAAATGGTTACCTGGTTTTTGATGACCCACAATTTCTTTTTCTGTTCCAGTAATTTTTATTTACAGATTAGCGGAGTATCGATGGGGGCTAAATATTCCCCCTCGCTCGCAAACCTCACTATGTCCTTTTGGGAAGATAGGTATATTTACACGGTGTCCAATCCCTTTCTCCGCTCCATACGATGGTATGGGAGGTACATCGATGACCTCCTCATCGTATGGAGCGGAGAGATGTCTGACTTGGACCTGTTTTTGGAGTATGTCAATTCCAACACTTGGAACCTACAATTCACAGCTGACATTCATCAAAACACCATCACATTTTTGGATTTAACATTAGAAGGCATACCTGGACATATCATACATACTGCCAATCACAGAAAAACTATCTCAGGGAACACTACCCTACATGCCAACAGCAGTCATCCCCCACACACTATTAAATCCATACCAGTTGGAGAATTGTTGCGCATGAGAAGGAACTGCAATCAAGAACAGGCATATTCCAAAGAAAAACAAACATGTAAACAACGCTTAATGCAACGGGGCTACAAAAAATGGATGGTCGAAAGGGCAGAAAGGAGAGTAGATACAAGAAACAGGGATGAGCTACTGCAAAACAATAAAAATACTCACACAAACTACACACAAAAACTAACTATGGTCACTAGATTCAGCCCACAATTCTCTCAGATAAAAAAGATTGTTAATCTATACCTACCCATCTTAAGGCAAGACCCCCTGACGAACACAATACTGTCACAGGGCATTAACATTGTGTCCAGGAGAGCCAGAACACTTGGCGATGCACTCTCTCCTTCGATGCCAGCAATGAAAAAACAGCAGAATTTAACCTGGCTATCTACTACTGGATTCCACAAATGTGGACATCATCCATGCAAAACGTGTATGTTTGTAACCACATGTAGCGATTTCTCTGACACTTCTGGTAAACAAAAGTATCGGATTAAGTCTTTCTTGAACTGCAATAGCTACAACGTAGTTTATATTATTCAGTGCATTCAGTCTAACATACTTTATGTGGGTTGCACTACACGCAAATTGAAAACGCGTGTATGTGAACACTTACATGATATCGAACGACCTGGAGGAAGAACTCTATCAGGAGCATCTAGACACTTTATTGATGTACACCAGGGCTCCACAAAGCACTTTCGTGTTTTTGCCATAGAAAGAGTGTTTAGCACTATCAGAGGAGGAGACATCCAGAGGACTTTGAAGGATAAGGAAGCCTTCTGGATGTTTCGCTTAGATACATGCTTTCCACAGGGCATGAATCTAAGAAAGGAACTACTCATATATTATTGAGCGACACTTACTGCACCATAGTTCTATTTCCTTGCGTTATTTTGATCTGCCCTCTACATCTCATGTGAACTGCCCTCTATTCACGGCTTTTTACTCCGCATTCAATTGTGTATCCTCCAATGCTTTTGCTACACTCAATATAACTATATAATTACATGATTGTATTAGTAGCAGCAATGGTGAGAACTAACAGTTACCTTTGTGTTGTTTTTATGATGTTCTTGATATTAATAACACGGTCTATTGACTTCACGGGTGATTTGTTCATTAGTCTGCAGGTGATGTGTGCTACCGTCATCGGTGCCGCGACGCATCAGGCTGATGACGTACACCATCACACTGCAGCTATATAGAGCGGTATTGCCCCATGAAATCTAGCCATGATTAAGGCTGCTTTACGCAGCTGAAACGCGTAGGCGTCTTGTTGGGAGCAACCTGCAGTGTGTGTACGGGGACGAAGGTTCTAATAAACCTACTTTTGCAACTATTTGCTGGAAGCTGGACTCAGAGTTTTGTTGGATGTATCTCGTGGCACCTGTTGGAGTGAGAGTCCGAGCTAGGAAGCAATAGGAAAGAGGGTAAGCTGGCTTTTCCTTTATATCACTGTACTCTCTGTACTGGACAGAATTCATGTGCTTAGTCTGTTTTTTTTTTTTACAACCAGCACAAGTCAGAAAATCTGCTTTCAGGAGACTGGACCTGGATTTCTGGCAAGTTCAGCTTTGTTTTACAGCATGATTAAAAAAAAGAAAAAAAAAAAAGAAAGTGTATTGGAAACGAATAATTGTGTAAAGTATTTTTGGCACTTTAAGAAGATGCTGCCCTACAAAACGTCTAGCTGCAACTAAACAGTCATATAGTAGTATATGTTACCCATTACCTCCCTTTTCATAAAAAGGTATATCCAATAGTATATGCATTTTATTTCATGTCTCCTTCTGTAAGTGCAGATGACATTGCACATGCAAAAGGGGTTGGCCAGGATTAGAAAAAAAACATGGCTTGAGCTAAAAAAAAAAAAAAAAAGCACAGTGCCTGCCCACAGGTTGCATGTGGTGCTGCAACCCCATTAGCGTCAATAGAGCTGCAGTAACACACAACCTGCAGACAGGTATGATGCTGTTTTTGGAATAAAGTTGCAATGTTTTTCTAATCCTGAACAGTTCCTTTAGGGTAGCTTCACACGTACCGTAGCTCATCTGCAGCAGATTTGACAAAATGGATGAACACAGCATTAAATCCGCACTGTAAAATCTGCTGCGGATCTGGTCACTTCCTTAGGTGGCAGGATATTTTGACCATGCAAGATGCATGATGGAGACCTCAAGTATGGCTGGACTGCCTTTGCCAATATCTGCATGGGGCTGTCAGCAGTTCTGATGTTTCATGCACTGGCCATATTATTGCTCTGTATATAAGCTATACATTTATTGCAAAGGTGGTAAAATAAGGCCATGTTCAACATTGCAGTCACTCCTAGCAACATTGTACAGCTACCACATAGAGGCATGGTTTTAGGCCATATGTGGTGAATGCTCCTGCTGAGTCCAGCAATAACTTAGTTTAGTGAATGCAATTAGATAACTAACCCACTGACGACTAGACAGTTTGGAGATTTTGCATGCCTGATATCCTAATAGCCCTTTTTGCTTTGTGAAACATGTATTTTTATAGTCATTTTTATTGTTTTTATGTCAAATTTATAGTTTCAGGTGATTGTTTGGTTGGGCATTGTAGTTTTTTTTTTTTTTTTTTACCTCATATGTGTTCCATGAGTATGTGTATACATACCCTTACTGAGAAGGAACAGTGCAGTCTAACAGTTACCGTATTTTTCGCTTTATAGGACGCGCCTTTTGATAAGACGCACCCCTGATTTTAGGGGAGAAAATGAAAAAAAATTTTTTTGCTCCTTGTCACAGTTTGGAGATAGCAGCAGTGTGATCGGTGCCAATCCCCCCATATAGTGCCCCACATAGTAGCCAATGCCTTCATATAGTGCGACACATAGTAGCCAATGCCTCCATATAGTGCCCCACATAGTAGCCAATGCCCCCATATAGTGCCCACATAGCCAATGCCCCCATATAGTGCCCACATAGTAGCCAATGCCCCCATATAGTGCCCCCCATAGTAGCCAATGCCCCCATATAGTGCCCCCCATAGTAGCCAATGCCCCCATACAGTAGCCAATGCCCCCATACAGTAGCCAATGCCCCCATACAATGCCCCCCATGGTAGCCAATGCCCCCATACAATGCCTCCATGGTAGCCAATCATCCCTGTGACCAGAAAAACAACAAACAGGTTACTCACCTGTCCGCCAGCCCCAGCAGCTCTTCTCCCGTCATCCTCCGGCACAGGCAGTGGGGGACAGAGAGACTGCCGCTGCAGAACACTTCCGGGACACAGGCAGCGTCTCTGTACCCCGCCGGAGGATGACGGGAGACCGGAGAGTCGGGAGAGGAGCTGCTGGGGCCGGCGAAGAGATGAGTAGGACAGCGATCCCCTCCGCCCGCCCCCTCCATCGCCGCTTAGCCGATCAGGAGCCCAGGAAAGTGCTGTTCATTGCACTTTCCTGGACTTCTGATCGGCTCAGCTGAGCGCCGATATAAGAGGCGGGCTGGGCGGGCGCAGGGGATCGCTCAGTGCCGCTCCCTATGCATAGTGAGCGGCAATACAGGGGCCGGGCAGGTCGGCTTCCATGCGGTGCTCGGCACTGCTTGGGAGCTGTCTTCGCTTTATAGGACGCACTTGGTTTTTCCTCCCACTTTGGGAGGAAAAAAAGTGCGTCTTATAAAGCGAAAAATACGGTAGTCTCTGAAGCAGTGGCGGCTTCAGTCAACGGGGACACTGAAGACACCACAACAGAACACCAGGGTAGCGTGGACAGGAAGACATAACATGTTTATTTTCTCCAGCAGGGAAGCATTAAATAAAAAAAATTCCTAATGCTGGATAACCCCGTTAGTACAGTCATGGCCAAAAGTTTTGAGAATGATACAAATATTATATTTTCACAAGATCTGCTGCCCTCTGGTTTTTATGTGTGTTTGTCAGATGTTTTAATCACATACAGAAATATAATTGCAATGATATTATAAGTAACAAAAGCGTATATTGAAAGTTAGAATGAGTTAATGCAAGTCAATATTTGCAGTGTTGCCCCTTCTTCAGGACCTCTGCAATTCTCCCTGGCATGCTCTCTATCAATTTCTGGACCAAATCCTGACTGATAGCAGTCCTTTCTTGCACAATCAATGCTTACATTTTGTCAGGAATTTGTTGGTTTTTGTTTGTCCACCCGTCTCTTGATGATTGACCACAAGTTCACAATGGGATTAAGATCTGGGGCGTTTCCAGGCCATGGACCAAAAATCTCTATGTTTTGTTCCCTGAGCCATTTAGTTATCACCTTTGCTTTATGGCAAGGTGCTCCATCATGCTGGAAAAGGCATTGTTGATCGCCAAACTGCTCTTGGACGGTTGGGAGAAGTTGCTCTTGGAGGACATTCTGGTACCATTCTTTATTCATGGCTGTGTTTTTAGGCAAGACTGTGAGAGAGCAGATTCCCTTGGCTGAGAAGCAACCCCACACATGAATGGTTTCAGGATGCTTTACAGTTGGCATGAGACAAGACTGGTGGTAGCGCTCACCTCGTCTTCTTCGAATAAGCTGTTTTCCAGATGTCCCAAAAAAAATCGGAAAGGGGATTCATCAGAGAAAATGACTTTACCCCAGTCCTCAGCAGTCCACTCCCTGTACCTTTTGCAGAATATCAGTCTGACCCTGATGTTTTTCTTGAGAGAAGTGGCTTCTTTGCTGCCCTCCTTGAGACCAGGCCGTGCTCCAAAAATATCCGCCTCACAGTGCAGATGCACTCACACCTACCTGCTGCCATTCCTGAGCAAGCTCTGCACTGCTGGTAGCCCGATCCCGCAGCTGAAACACTTTTAAGAGACGCTCCTGGCGCTTGCTGGTCTTTCTTGGGGACGCTGGAGCCTTTTTGGCAACAATGGAACCTCTCTCCTAGAAGTTATTGATGATGCGATAGATTGTTGACTGAGTTGCAATCTTTCTAGCTGCGATACTCATCCCTGTTAGGCCATTTTTGTGCAGTGCAATGATTATTGCAGATGTTTCTTTAGAGATAACCATGGTTAACAGAAGAGAAACAATGATGCCAAGCACTAGCCTCCTTTTAAAGTGTCCAGTGGTGTCATTCTTACTTAATCATGACAGATTGATCTCCAGCCCTGTCCTCATCAACACCCACACCTGTGTTAATAGAGCAATTACTGAAACAATGTTAGCTGGTCCTTTTAAGGCAGGGCTGCAATGATGTTGAAATGTGTTTTGGGGGATAAAGTTCATTTTATAGTAAGTAATTGCTGTTAAGCTGATCACTCTTTATAACATTCTGGAGTATATGCAAATTGCCATTTTAAAAACTGAAGCAGTAGACTTTGTAAAAATTAATATTTGTATCATTCTCAAAACTTTTGGCCATGACTGTATGTCACATATACTTTTAACTAAGATTCCTACATTTTTTTTCTTATTATTCTAATTTTGGTACATGAATATGTTGGCAGCCATCATACCCAAGCAGTTGCTCTGCTCATAGAATCCAGAGATATGCCTTATGGCAGCCACAAGGACCATAGGAATCTGTATCCTGGAGGTGACTTAAGGCCCTATTCCACGGAACCATTATCGATGGTATTCGGCAGATATTCGTCCAGTGGAATAGGAGGCAACGATCAGCCGACATCGTTCATGTCAGCTGATCTCTGAAGTCGTTTGTCCTTCAACATATTGAAAGACAAAAGACTTCTATAGCAGTGATCTGCTGCCATCTCTCCGTGAAATAGGAGCGGCGGCAACAGACCGCCGCTTTATCCTATGGGCTGCCTGGACGATCAGCGATCACTCAGGCAGCCCCCCCGCAGCTTCTCCCGGCCCTCCCCGGACTCATCCGCGTGGAATAGCGGCAGCAGCGAGCGGGGAACGAGGAGCAAACTAGCGCTCACAGCACTCGTTTGCTCCTCACTGTCGGCCTGTGTAATACGGCCTTTATTTTCTAAGTATGTGCTGTGACCTCTGCAAGGAGGATGGTCTGTTCCTGTTATATATACAGGTGTCACCTTTCATTGTAGTCCTGTCTGTGACAGTAAAGAGAAAACTTCTGAGAAGTGATATCTTCAGTAAAGAAATAAAAACTGCATAAGTTCAGGATTTATTTAATAGTATATAAAAGGCAAATTAAATAAAATCAAACACTTTAAAATATGTTTAAATAACCTGCCAGATCCGTGGGACCTTACAAACTGGCCCCAGGACAGAAGAACAGTGTTCCTTCACTGTTCTATACAATGTAACATAGAATTTAAAAAAGGACTTTGAATGTTGTGTGGGGACATCATGATGGAGGGGATGTGGCTGCTTTCAGTCATGCTCACCATGCCCACCTCCCCTCAGTCAGGCTTGATAGTCTAAACACAGGGCTTCTTCCTGCACTCAGGCTGTCAATCCAGCCAGTCTGGGGCGGATGGGTGTGGTAAGTGTCCCTAGAAGTTGCCATGTCCCCTCCCCAGCGACCACATAGGCAGATCCACCTTTCAGGGGTCGGAGAACCTTTGAAGAGTAGTGTGGACAGGCATACTGGTGTCATTCTGCTTCCCTAGACATCGCTTTTTACTTATAACTGCAGCACTCAAGGCCAAAACAAGACTACCAAAAGTAAACTACACTTCAATATAACAGAGCAACAAAGCAAGTGGTTCCTGTAGATTGTATGGATGTTGCTACCGCTTAGTAACTTTAAAAACAGACTAAACCGGCTACCAGAGCAGTATAACCAGCTCCTTCCCCGTAATAAAACCAGGTTCACACACAGCATAATGCTATGGATAAAAAAACTGCTCTATAATGTAATAGCAAATGCCATTTCCACAGGGATTTCACACACTATCACAGTCAGCTCAATCCATCATCTGTAGGACGAGACCATGCTTTTTACTACAAGCAGTAGTATTACTTGGGACTGTTCGTGTGCGAAGAAAAAAAAAAAAAATCAATCACCGCTTCTGATCTTCAGGGGGTTATCTGAAGATTAAAAGCTATCCCCTGTCCCCAGGATAGATCATAAGACCACTGGTACCACTACTGATTACTCCCGCCGGGGAAATTGAGAAGCACACATGATCCACCACTGCTACATTGTCGATGGGACTTCCAAACACATTGTGCACATACCCTTAGTGTAAAAGTGTCACAAATTTTGAGCAATCATTCATTTGCACAAAAATGTGTGAATTTTCCAGTGTTTTGCGCAAGCTTTTACAGTACTGCATAAAAAAAAAAAAAAAAAAAAAGGAATTTTTTTTTTTACACTAGTCTACTGGCAAAAGCATTACTATATTCCAACAGACTGATATTTCCATATAGCACATAACTAGTATAATGATCCACAATAAAATCGACCCTTACGCCAACAGCAAGACTGGTGTCCACATGTAAAACCAAAATGAAGGTTTTACAGTCCTAGCAAAATATCTTTGCAGTAAATACAGACTTCAAAGTAATCCCAAGATAACAAGTAAGAAATTCACTTTCCACTTCCTTGCACTGAAATCCACCCTCACACCCAATCCTATCTGACATTACAGCATCTTATCACACGCTAACAGTAGCTGGTGAAAGAGGTGAAATGGCTCTTACAGCCCCAGTCTATGTATTCTATGCCAAAGCACAATGGGTTTTATTCTACATTTTACATTCACATTTGCATATTTTTCACATTTAAAAAACTAATAAAATGAACCAATGGATCTGAAAGACATTGTTCACATATTCATGGCCAACACAGGATATGCAGATTGAGGCAAGATGGACCGCTGGGGGCAATTAAAGCAAATGGGAGAAGATCTGCAATAATCAGACATGACTACTAGGGATGGTCCGAACAGAGTTCGGTTCGGGTTCGTACAAACCCGAACTCCCGGTAATGATTCCCGCTGTCTGCCCGCTCCGTCGTGTCTGTGCCACAAATATTATCTGGTCTCTTAGAATACTGTTGGTCTGGGTCTTTATACTCGCACACTGATGCAGTAATAGAGGCACAGAAGGCCAAGGGGCTTGGCAACGATGACAAATGCGGGCAGCATAAAATCATATTCACTGTCGCCATCTTGTCAGAGCAAATCACTTCAGCAGATGGAAGTTTTCTGGGAAACAGGGATAAGAGTGTGGGTGCAGAATCTCCTTGAGCTGTATTTCCATTTTTGCATAGGTTTCCTATGGGAACATTAGTTTCCTCCCACACTCCAAAAACCATACCAATGGGTTATTTGACTTCCTAGAAGCCTGGCGCCCTATAAGAACGTGACCCGCACTGATTCTTTTAAGGTTAATAAAATACACACTTGGGGGAGATTTATCAAACATGGTGTAAAGTGAAACTGGCTCAGTCGCCCCTAGCAACCAATCAGATTCCACCTTTCATTTTTTAAAGTGTCTGCGAGGAAGGAAAGGTGGAATCTGATTGGTTGCTAGGGGCAACTGAGCCAGTTTTACTATACACCATGTTTGATAAATCTCCCCCATGGTCAATTGCACGTCTCCGCATGTAATAGGTGGAAGTGCACAAGTGATGGTTGGTACAGTCCTGCACACCCCATGTGGTGGAGCTCCTTAAATGAGTACCAATACACTAGCCCAACAGTCCCATCTAGCAGCCGTCTGCCCATGGAATAGTCATAGTGACTACTGTGTATGGACAACAGGCATGAGGAAGGACGGCTCATCTCACAATAGCCGCTCTAGTCCATTCACATAATCTGCAGCAGGAGCAAACACAGCATCAGATCCTCTATGTGTGAATGGTCCCTAAGGCCGGGCACTGGCAGGTTAGTTGCTGCAGGCACATAAATACAATCCTACATATGGTGCCGTCTCACCTTATGTACGGTTACATACTGGCTACCCCTGAACGTGAGTGAGGCATGAGGAATGGTGCTGTGAGTGATGGAGCAGACACCCATAGGTCACATGTATATAGCACCAATGCCAGGATTACTATGGGGTCATCATCAGCCACAATGCTGTAACCCTGGTGCAGCCACCCCTGCCCATGTATAAGGTATACGGTGTAACACATGCATCCCACTGGGCTATTACATCCCTAGGTGTCACATAGTGGCAGTGTGTATGGCTATACCCCATACAGGGTCCCTATGCCTCCATTCACATTGCTGCTCCTGCAGATGCTGCGGCACGGTCTCCGCGCACACACACCGGGCACACACACGGCCTTGTCCGCTTCCAGCAGGCACCAGAGCACCGTGCCGGGGGCCAGGCCTCTTCCCCCATCCACCCCAATAAATGGACGCCTTCACATGGGCCTAGTAAGGCCTGCAGCCTCCTCCCCGCCGTCTCGTAGTGCCCTAGCCGTTCCCCAGCGCCCCACTTCCCCCATTTATCCCCGGCAAGCGCTGTGCGGGGCGGAGCTGCTGGCTGAGCCCCGGAGCCCGAGCTCCGTGTTGCGGCTGCGCCAGCAGGGCTGAGATAGCTGGAGATTGCGCGGTAGGGCACTCACCTCAGAGCGGCTGCGCTACAGCGAGCCTGCGCCGTGACACTCAAGCGAGGACCTCTCTGAGCTGCAATGGCTGCGGGAGCCCACGCTACACACGGCCAGAGCTGGAGCTGCGTCAACGGACGTCCTGACGTCACGGCTCACTAGTGCGCGTAGCGGCCTGCCTAATCGGCCATTGGGAGAAGGTCATAATCTATGCTCGGCCATGTCCTCTTATCTGACTGCCGCCATATCCTTTACTTATGGATAGTACAGTCTGTTGTATCTCAGTCATACAAGGGCTGTTCGGTTTCATACTATGGTGTATACATGTACAAGTTGTACAGCAGGATTGCCAGCATCTGCTAATCATGGCTTCATGATAAGTAAAACTACCTGGCAGAAATGTAAGGCTATCCGTGACCTTTATTCCACATATTTCACACACTATATTTCATTCCTAATGGGAGAAATACACAATACATAGGCTGCAGAGACAGCTTATCATTCTAAACTATACACCAACATGCCATAACAATAAAACCTAACTAAAAACAACCAACCCGACCCCCAGAGGCCTGGACTCTACAAGACATCTGAAGCCGTCCTGTCAGGACATTAGTAGCAGACCCTTTATTCACACCTGAAGTTTTTTTTTTTTTTTCAAACAGTTACATAGTGCAAAAGTAAGCAGTTTTGCAAATATCTTTAAAGGTGAAGTTCTGTGAAAATTTTTATGAAAATACTGTATTGCCTCCCAAAAGTTATACAAATCCCCAATATACTCTTATTACGGGAAATGCTTATAAAGTGCTTTTTTCCCTGCACTTACTACTACATCAAGGCTTCACTTCCTGGATAACATGGTGATGTCACGACCCGACTCCCAGAGCTGTGCGGGCTGTGGCTGCTGGAGAGGATGATGGCAGGGGGACACTGAAGGACACAGGGCACTGGAGGGACACTGAGCATCCCTCTGCCATCATCCTCTCCAGCAGCCACAGCCAGCACAGCTCTGGTAGTCGGGTCGTGACATCACCATGTTATCCAGGAAGTGACATCACCATGTTATCCAGGAAGTAAAGCCTTGATGCAGTAGTAAGTGCAGAGAAAAAAGCACTTTATAAGCATTTCCCGTAGTAAGTGTATATTGGGGATTTGTATAACTTTTTGGGGGCATAACTATACTTTAATAAAAAATTTCTCTGGACTTCTCCTTTAAATCAGCAAAATTGACTGCGTTTTCAGCAGTGCCCTGTAATCTGTCCTTATTGTTTACTGCACGTCGCCTAGGTTACCGACTACTGATGTCCACTCTGTGTGTTGACTGGGTTGCTGACATCAGCTGGTGGCCGGGACCTCAGGAGCACACTTCTGTGTCTCCCAGTCAGATCACAGACAGCTCCAAGGATTGTGGACTGTTATCTCAGTGACAGACACAAAGATGCAGATGTGATGCAGCACAGCATGGCCACCTTATGCTCTCACTCCCCTTCACCCCCTACCTCATCAAACCAGGAAGTGAGCTCTGAATCAGCCAGATGAGAATACCCCTTTAAGTCTTTTAAGATACACGGTAGGGTATCCAAGTATTAGGCTTGTTTTTCCAGCACATCCCGCAGATGCTCAATCAGATTGAGATCGATTGAGTTTGGAGGCTGATTCTCTTAGACATTCCACAACAATGTTTGCAGAGCGTATTATTCTGTTGAAAGAGGCCTCGGCCATTAGTAAATAAAGTTGCTGTGGAGGTATGTACTTGTACTCTAGTAACAATATTTAGATGGTACATGTCAATGTAATATACCATTGAATGTCAAGACCCAAGGTTTCCCTGCAGAACATTGCTCAGAGCATCCACTGCCTCCTCCAGATTGTCTTTTTCCCAAAGTGCATCCCAGTGCCATGTTTTTCCATGAGTGATGCTCACGCACCCAGGCCATCTTCTTTAATAGCTCCAGGATGCAAAATGGATGCACACATGGCCACTGTAGACACCTTTGCATCCCCATATGCATAACCAATGCCTACAAGGAACTTCTCACAGTACCTGCCATTTAAGAGACGCTCTGACCTAGTCATCCAGCCATCACAATTTGGTCAGATTCTTAGGCTGCACTCACATGTTCCGTAGGCTGTCCACAGTTACAGACAGCACTACGGACCCATTGGTTTAAATGGCACTATTTACACGTTTATACATGTAATCACTACTGTCTATAGTCTGGGATTGTGGATTGCAGACAGATGCCACTATCATTAGTGTCAGTGGTTTACTGTTATGGATGATCAGAGTATAAAGGTTTTCCTTTATAGTTTCCATTCATCCTGAATCCAGTCTAAGTTTTGACTCAAAATGTGCAGTGGCAGCTAAATGTGAAGTGAAAGCTAAGAAGACACTTCTGATCTGTTGCATGGTCGCTGTAGGGATATATATATATATATATATATATATATATATATATATATATATACTGAATTTACCTAGTACTGGGTATAGATGCTTGACTCCTCAAATTGTGCCCTAGGCATAATACAATTTTGTAATTAGGTTCTCTTTATCTAATGTCAGAATAACTTTTTTATTTACTATAGGGAATAACATGGCAGACTATGGGTCCTATAGGTGCATTATTCTAGTGTATACTTATATAGTGGTTTACATAGGAGCCATCTTTCAGGGGTGTACATTAGGAATTCCTCCCAAAGTGTATCCTAAGCATAAGGCAACAAGGCAGCGTAAAGAGAATCTAAGAGGTAGACATGGTTATATTCCTTCTATTCACTCTTCTGCGGGATAAACAACCAGGACTCCAGAATGATATACTCTCTTTTATCCTAACAGATACACACTCCAATAAAAATCAGCACAGAAAAGAGGTTTTTGCAGCTTTGTGTAGGTCACAGTTTATTGTCATTTTTAACACATCTCAGTATTACAATGCTGCATCTTGCTAAATATAAGAAATCCCAGCAATGGTACAATGCAAAGCAGAAACACCAGGTGGACCTCTAGGAACAAGGATACAAAGAGGTACTCTGGCAAAAGATGTTTCTTTCAAATGAACTGATTTCAGAAAGTTATACAGATTTGTAATTTACTATTTAAAAATGTCAAGTTTTCCAGTACTAATCAGCTGCTGTATGCCCTGCAGGAAGTGGTGTATTTTTTCCCGTCTGACACAATGCTGTCTGCTGTCACTTCTGTCTGCATCGTACTGGAAGACTTGAGATTTTTAAATAGAAGTAACTTACAAATCTGTGGAACTTTCTGAAATCAGTTGATTTGAAAGAAAACATTTTTTTAATGCATATCACAGAAACGGTGCTAAGGATGGAGGTAAGAAATTTCAGCAGGTGAGAAAAGGTGAGAGGTCAGCAGGTGCAAAACTTCTAACCTGTTGCTCATAGTCTCCCTTTAAAGGATAAAAAAAAGAATATAATTGAAACGTCAAATAGTTTACCCCTATGCCATTTTCCCATGTATAACTTTACAAGGCAAGATAAGTTGCTAAGGTTTGGCTGTGCTGCCCAATTCTCTTTATGGACTAGAGGTCTGTACTGTGTATTTCATCTTTACATTATACCACATTTACCCAATTTTTTTTTTATTGTATAGGAGATTGCCTTTAGTAGCTTTTTGTATATTATAACAGTTAAGTTGCACATTAACAGAGATGAACATTTTATGCAAATTTCTCACACTTTTATTGTTCTTATGTAGAACCAGTTTAAAACAAATGTATACATGTGGATGTTAAGATCCTGCTGAAGTCAAAGAAAAATCCAGGGATGTCAAAATACTTAGTAGGAATACAATATGTGTTTCTGTATCAAGTTATGAAGGAAACTGCACATTATTAACATTAACTGCTAAACCTAGGGGGAGATTCATCAAACCAAACTGCATAGGAGCAGCTGCCTATAGCAATCAAGTTCCAGCTTTCATTTTTCATCAAGGCCTCTGAAAAATATAAGCTAGAATCTGATCCACCGATCCTTTGCACAAGGTTTGATAAACCTCCATAGGGTTTTAGTATTTGGCACCAAAAGTTAATGAGATGTTATAGTCATTGGTAGAGACTATTTCTTTTTCTTTCCTTTCCCCTTCCTCCCTTTCTTTTTTGGAGCTCCAGACCAGCCAAATCCTCGAAATTCTAAGCAGTCCACAGCATTATGGGAGATGTAGTAAGCGTTCAGCATGGCGGCTGGACTGAGAATGTCCACCTCAGGTTTAGGTTCTTTACTTTTCTTTGATTTCTTTGACTTCTTTCCTTTACTATGGGACTTTGCTGAGCCCTTGGATTTGGCACTTTTCGTTGGCTGAAAACATATTACACAGTATAAAAAAAAGGCTAACATAACCTATTGTACTATTTCACCGCACAAATGTATTCATATAATAAACACTTAGGGCTCATTCATACCCAGAGGGGCGTGATTGAGAGGTCTGCCTTCCATCCATGTTACCCGGAGGCTTGCGTTTCACGTCGGCGGCGTGCTGACGTCATCCGCACGCAGCGCCGACGTCTTCCGGAGTCTGCGCATGCGCAGTACGTTGGGAGACGCCGCCGACGTACTGCGCATGCGCAGACTCCGGAAGGCGTCGGCGCTGCGTGCGGATGACGTCAGCGCGCCGCTGACGTGAAACGCAAGCCTCCGGGTAACATGGATGGAAGGCAGACCTCTCAATCACGCCCCTCTGGGCGTGATTACAGCCATTACAGACGCCCAGGACCTGTGACTGATTCTGCCCACCATGACTAAATCCGCCCACCGTGACTACTTGCCGGAAATTTACATACAGCGCGGGACTTCTTCAAAGTAAGATTACTGACTGATGGAGGGGGGCACAGAGGTTACAGGGGGATGTTTGGGAAACGTGCTGGGTGATGTGCCAGCACGTTTTCTTATCTTAAGATGGATTTTTGGCGTGATTGGTTCCCTTTAAGCCCACAATCAGTACTGCATTCCCCTCTTTCGTACAATCATGGGTGTCCCAAATGTTATTAGGAATTAGAAGAAATGTGTCTTATTACCATTTTTATTCGCCTGAAACACCTTGAACAATGGCTATATATCCATAATATGTCTTCCTATAAAAAAAACAAAAAACACAAGTATGAAAATATGAAGCTGCTAAAAGAGACATGTTATTCTACATTTATGGGGATATGCTGACAAAAATAATTAAAGTAAAGTAAATTAAAAAAAAAATTAATTAAATTTAAAGGGGTAGTGCGGCGGTAAAAATTTATTCACAGAATAACACACATTACAAAGTTATACAACTTTGTAATGTATGTTATGTCTGTGAATGGCCCCCTTCCCTGTGTCCCACCACCCCGACCCGTGTACCCTGAAGTGTAGTGCATTATACATACCTGATCCGTGCCGACACGCGTCCGCCATTTTGTGCCAAACGTCATCTTCGGCCGGCCGGCCGGAACACCTCCGATCTTCCCGAGTGCCGGCCGCGTCATCAGCTGCTCAGCCGCGATTGGCTGAGCATAACTGTGCTCGGCCAATCGCGGCTCAGCGGCTGATGACGCACTACCCCTTTAATAAAGTTATATGTAATATACCTTTATTCAAGTATATACTGTATATATATATATATATATATATATATATATTTTTATTTTTTTATTACATTTTTGGTTAAGTGGCAGCTGTAAGGAGTGACACAGCCCCGTTTTTCTATCTATATTATAAAATAATCTTGAAATCTTGCCGTTTTCATTCTCACCACTGGGGCTAAAACAAAGCTGAGACTTCAATTTGTGTCTGTGGTGATAAGAGGAGGCTGCTGTAAAGTGATCTGTACAGCATTGCAGAAACGTGACACCAGTAGAGGAGACAATAGCAGCTACCTGTGGAATGACCTCTTCAAAGGTCACAGAGCATGCTCAATGATGTTTTACATTCGTCTTAAAGGGACAGTGTATCTATTGTCGTCTATGTCCACGAGTCTTGCTGTAAAACATTTCACTAAATGCTGTTAAGAATAGCCCAGGTAATATGGCAGCCCCCATGACAATGTACAAATAGTGAAATAAAAATAATTAGTTAAAAAATAGAAACAGATTGGAATAAAAGAACAAGTTTTAGTATCTGATTCAAATTAGTTAAAGAAAATCTAGGCCACACATTTCATTTAAGTCCTGGTGCCTGCACAGTTTAGAATAGACATCACACTTGTGGAGGCTGTCTGTGTCCATAGTGATGCCGCTGCAGCACCCTATAGCAGAGTTAGAAGGGATAACTACTCTCTGTTACAGGGGGCCACAGTTGCAGCACTACTGACACAGACAGCGTCCACAAGTGTGATGTCTATTCTGATGCAGAACAACGGACATCTAGGAAAGCTCAGTATTGCTAATGCTGCTTGTGAAATGTAACTGTGCCAGGACCTGTAGTTCCCCACACAGCTATAGTTCGCAGTCTTTACTGCCACTCTCTCTATCTGTCTATCTATCCATCCACATATTCTTTAATTAAGTCGTATTACAAAGTTTTAAAACTTTACTAAGGAAATGTCAAAAGATTTTATTTTTGTTGTACAGTATACCACTTTAAGCATGGCACATGTATGCAAACATCATGAGATCTGGGACATAAAGTAGAAATAAAGTTAGAGATAAAGAGCATCCCATCCATGGTTTAGAGATCTCCGAGATCTGCATCCTTTCCCTGAAAGTATAGCACTATAGCGACACTTTGGAGGATTTTGTCCTCTTTATTACCCCTTCTATACGTACATATAGCCAGTACAGGTGTTACATATCTGGGTACTATAGACGCAGAATGCTGGATGTGGTTTTCAGCAGGAAAGGAATGGGCCGCAGGTATATTTGTGAGGACCTGGCCTTAGACCAACATAATATAAGAGTAACATGGGCACCTACCACCTCCTGCTAAGCTGTGGGGTCTGATCACCCAAACTAACAGTATCAAGGACCAAGGACTAGACTGCAGTCAGGCTGAGATCTGCAGAAATGCCCTGTTCTGCTGCTGTGACCCAGGTCTTACATGGCCCTTACAGGTCCCCCAGTAGGGACAGCACAGTCAGATTCACCCACAGCAATAGCTGTACATCCCAGCTATATTCCTGCTGGAGCCTCTGTGGCTATGAATGGTGTGGTCTATGGGCTCCTTGTGTATGAGCCATGCCACAGTCTCCTGTGCCTGATAAACATGCCCGCACTGTAGCCACCAGGCTGTATCAGGCTGCACTGTATCGGGCTGCACTGTGTCGGACTGCACTGTATCAGACTGCACTGTATCAGGCTGCACTGTATCAGACTGCACTGTATCAGACTGCACTGTACCGGGCTGCACTGTGTCGGACTGCACTGTATCAGACTGCACTGTATCAGACTGCACTGTATCAGACTGCACTGTATCAGGCTGCACTCTATCAGACTGCACTGTATCAGACTGCACTGTACCGGGCTGCACTGTGTCGGACTGCACTGTATCAGACTGCACTGTATCAGACTGCACTGTATCAGGCTGCACTCTATCAGGCTGCACTGTATCAGACTGCACTGTACCGGGCTGCACTGTACCGGGCTGCACTGTGTCGGACTGCACTCTATCAGACTGCACCAGACTTCACTGTATCAGACTGCACTGTATCAGACTGCACTGTATCAGGCTGCACTCTATCAGGCTGCACTGTATCAGACTGCACTGTACCGGGCTGCACTGTACCGGGCTGCACTGTGTCGGACTGCACTCTATCAGACTGCACCAGACTTCACTGTATCAGACTGCACTGTATCAGACTGCACTGTATCAGACTGCACTGTATCAGGCTGCACTCTATCAGGCTGCACTGTATCAGACTGCACTGTACCGGGCTGCACTGTACCGGGCTGCACTGTGTCGGACTGCACTCTATCAGACTGCACCAGACTTCACTGTATCAGACTGCACTGTATCAGGCTGCACTGTATCAGACTGCACTGTATCAGACTGCACTGTGTCAGGCTGCACTGTGTCAGACTGCACTGTGTCAGGCTGCACTGTGTCAGGCTGCACTGTATCAGGCTGAACTCTATCAGGCTGCACTGTATCAGACTGCACTGTACCGGGCTGCACTGTATCAGACTGCACTGTACCAGGCTGGCACCCACCATACTGCCCGGGTGGCTGTGGGGCACGGGGTTTTCTAGCACTGGCAGAGGAAAGGCGTCACATACAAGGAGACAAGATGTGGTGGCGCTCACCAGGCGGCACAGTCCCCGGTGTTCGGTGTCCTCCGTGGTTTGATTACTGCACGACTTTTCCTTCAGGCTGCATCATACAGCACCGTTGTCTTAGCTACAAAAGTGTCTCAGCGTGGCACGGTTGGCATGGTGACGACTGAGCCCGCCTATACAACGTCACCCACTGGCCGGATACAATGGTCACGTGATCGGCGTGCGGGGCTGCTACAGTAGCACAGGCGGCAGATGTAGGCTGATGTGTGTGATAGGCCGGGAGAGAAGTGCAGTGATGATTACAGCTGCTTCCTAACTACAATTCCCAGCATGCCCTCACACACTTGTCATTGCCTACTAGTTGTAGTTTTACCTGGAGAGGCACAGTGTTGTGGGTGAGGCCATATTGTGCGCATCATGACCCCTTATATGTAGGGTTTTGTTTTTGTTTTCTAAAGGGAAACTCCAGTGAAAATGTTTATCTTCTAAACCAACTGGTGTCAGAAAGTTAACAATATAATAAAACATTTTTTATTTTTATAGCGCCAACAGATTCCGCAGCACATTACTATTCTTGGGGTACATATATATGTTGCAGTAAAATGATATATTCCAGGCATTTGATCAAATCCCAGGAAATGATGAAATTATCACACGGTTTCATCATTTCCCTAGGAATTTGATCAAATACCTGACCCCTTTAAGGGAAATCATGGAATAAACAATGGGGAAGTCGCCTGGTTCTATGTTTGGCGGTGGAGGCGGGGGGGGGGGGGGGGGGGGGGGGGGGTTAGAGCAGCACACCTCCCAGCAGGCATGTGGTTTTGGGGAGGACGGGAAGCAGAGCAGCACACCCCCCGGCAGGCAGACGGGAAGCAGAGCGGCACACCCCCTGGCAGGCAGACGGGGAGCAGAGCGGACAGGCCGGGGGAGCAGGAGGAGTGTAGCAGGGCAGGGCAGATGGGGAGCAGAGCGGCACACCTCCCGGCAGGCAGACTGGGAGCAGAGCGGACAAGCAGGGGGAGGAGGAGGCGTGTAGCAGGGCAGACGGGGAGCAGAGCGGCACACCTCCCAGTAGGCAAATGGGGAGCAGAGCGGCACACCACCCGGTAGGCAGACGGGGAGCAGAGCGGACAGGCTGTGGGAGCAGGGGAAATGAGCAGAACGGGGAGCAGAGAGGCAGTGGAGGCAGACAGGGAGGAAAGCAGACAGGCTGGGGGAAGCAGAGAGGCGATACGGGAAGCAAATTCTATGTCGCAGGGGGAAATGTTCATTCCATCATTTCCCTGAAAGGGGTCAGTGATTTGATCAAATCCCTAGGGAAATGATGGAACGGTGCGGTTTGATCAAATCCCTCATTCTATCATTTCACTGCAACATATAGACAAAAATCATTACAGACATTACAGCTATACACATGTAATTATTAAAACATACATGAGGAGTGAGGCCCTGCTCGCAAGAGCTTACAGACTATTAGGAGGGGATGGAAACAAGAGGCAGAAGGGCAAAGGGGTTTCATTGTTCTTATGGTCCGGCCATCTCTATTAATAGGACAGTGCAGGTAGAGGTGGGTGACCCAGCCACCAACCAATGCCTGCATGCTACAGATCTACAGTGCTCAAAGGGGTTATCCGGCCTTTTTTATTATATTGCTGCTGTTGCAGATGTTATCGTAACCCGTCTGTGCTCCCCTAGTTTCCTCATCTCTTGTCGCTTGCTAACAGAAAAGCCTCCATTTCTGAGACTGATTTGTCTCGGGATTGACAACCTGCTGAGCCAATCACTGACAGACACAGGACAGTGCTGCAGCCAGTGATTGGCTAAGCGGGCTGTCACTCCCAAGACAAGTTCATCTCAGAAGTGAAGGCTCTGCTGTCAGTAGGGGACACCAGAGGAGGATAATATGTTTTTTGTTTTACATGCACCAGCAGCAACATAATAAAAATGCCCAACCTCTGGAAAATCCTATTAAGTGATCAGCATCTGAAAAGATGAGTTTTGTGGATGTTTAAAGCTTTGGGTACTAGAGAGGAGCCTGACTTTCTTTGGTAATGCATTCCATAGAACAGGTGAAGCTCAAGTAAACTGAAGACGGCAGAAGTGCGGATTACAGAGAATGTTGGGCATAAGTTGTTAGCAAAGCATAAAGCACAAATAGTGTGGTAGACAGAGATGAGGGAAGAGATGTAGGACAGTTCAGCAATGTGGATAGCTTTGTGGGTAAGCAGGAGTTTGTATTGTATCCTGTGCTTAACCTCTTTCCGCAAAATGATGTGCCGACAAATCCTGCTGCAGGTGGGGATGTTTAGAGAGGAGTCGCGCTGTGACCCCGCTCTAAACCACTGCGCTTCCGCAGCAGCTAGCTGGCGTCACGTCCTGGCTAATTAGCCATTTAGATGCAGATGTCAAAGCTGACAGCTGCATTTAAATGGCTGGAAATAGCCCATCCCTGGTGTCTAGTGTGTGTGTGTGTGTGTGTGTGGGGGGGGGGGGGGTTGAAGTTGGTTTCTTATTCGAAGTTTCTGGTTCACGTGATTTTTCTTTTTACTTTTTAGCCATTTTTCTTAAAGAAAATGTTTATTAATCATAAATTACCCTAAAGTGTCCTGAAAGAAATTCAGTTATAAATGGCCAAAAGTAGCCAGGTGGTTGGCATAAAAACGGGCATCAAAGTAAGAACACAAAATTGTGATTAAAAAAAAATAATAATTGAGATTGGGTAACTGATTCGGCCTGGCCCAAAGTGGTAAAAACTGGTATAAAGTTGGCAGACGGCACTTTTCCCCGATTTAAATAACTGGTCTTTTCAAAGGGTTTAAGGGTTACATGAGTTTGAGCCACTGACTTCTCACTGCCCACATGTATAGAAGGATACATTGCATAAATCTTAGAAAAGTCCAGCCAGGCCCAAAGTAATTCTGGTTATAGAAACTGGCATCAAACTGAGCAGGTGGGCACTTTTTTACAAATTTGAATAAGTAACTTGTGTTTTCAAAAGGGTTTGCCCCGCATGACACACAGAGGAGACCAGCCTGGCCTAAAGTGGTTCTGGGTTTAAAAACTGGTAAAGTGGGCAGATGGGTCCATTTTCCTGATTAAATTTGAAAAAGGGTTAACCCTTTGAAAACATCATTTACAGGAAAATCAGGAAAAAATGCCCATTTATTAACTATGATGCTGCATTGTGTCGGGAGCTAAGTACAAAATTTTTACAAGTCTATGGCACAATACATTCTTGCAGCGGAATGAAAATTCACTGTAAGGTCCCATTCACACTGAGCAAAAACGGCGGAATTCCACCGTACTTAGTGTCCCGCAGTATCTCTATGGATGCGTGCACGCGCCTCCACTTCCTCCCCTTTCCGCTCAAAGAAGTGACATGTCAATTCTTTGAGCAGAAATCGGCAGCAGTGGAGGAGCGCATGCTTCCATAGAGGTACTGCAGGACACAGCACAGCAGGATTCCGCCGTTTTTGCTCAGTGTGAACTGGGCCTGAGAATAGAGTGCCATAGACTTTATAAGAAACCAGTATCGCACCACATTTGTGTGGGAAACTCACATTGCGAAATCCACTGCGATATAGTACATTCATTGCATAGCATTTTTTGGCTCAAAACTACGTGGCTAGATGTTAGTTGAGTCAGTAAGGAAATATGAAATGCCATATCAGCCTGATGGTTTTGTGTCTTGACATTTTTCACACTTTAAGGGTACAAACCCACACACCGTATACACAGCAGATACGCAACAAATACGCAGCAAATACGCAGCAGATTTGTTGGTACAGATTTGATGCTGTGTTCAGTTATTTAGATATAATCTGCTGCGTTTTTGCTGCGTATTTGCTGCGTGTTTGCTGCGTATTTGCTGCGTATCGCAGCAGTAAATACGCTGCTTATACGGCGTGTGGGTTTATACCCTAAGGGTATTTTCAAACAATGTCTGTTTTCAGCTGTATTTCTGCGGCAAAAATTAAGTTACAGCTGTCCAAAAACACGGCAGAAACAAAACATTGTGTGAACATAGCCTAATGGTGTTTATAGGCTCGGCGGCAGTTTAGCAAAACCTCAGTATGGCATTTATACCATGTCTATATGCACATTGGTGCCCCCCCCCAAAAAATTTCCCAGTAGAAAGCCTTGAGTCACATATGAAGAATGAATCATATGATCTGTAACAGAATTAAAAAAAAAATTAAAAATCAATAAATGCCTATACTAACATTCAACATTTATTTTTAAAGAAAAAAAGTCAGAAATTTTGTTTTTTGGGCCTCCAAAAAAACAGAACAACAAAGAATTTGTGTCTGAAGGTAGCTTTAAGGCTGGTGTCAGGGGATTAGTAATATAGCTGACAACTAACTTCTCCTGTGCAATAAGCATGCACAAAGATAAAAATTACTGCGACCATCGGGACCCAACAGTTGCAAGAAATCTCAGACTGGTGTGAATCCCAGTGTCTTCCATGTTAAAATATAAAAACTTTTAAGACTTGACATAATAGTCCCACAGCCTATAAAATAATCTGGCAAACTATTTCCAATGCACAGTTAAAAATCCAACATAGAATCTTACGCCAGAAATTTAAGCAATACTGTTAATTTTTTATTCATTTTGTTATATTAAAAAACCTTCAATAACATGAAACTGAAAAACTGTAGCCATTTGGTGCATCCTGTAACTATCTAGTAAATAAAGCTGAAATACTGCCTGGTGAGGTGAAACACGTCAGGCTCGAGGTTCTCCAGTGGTTTTACAGTAAAAGAATGCCTCATCAATAGGTTTTCCAGCAAGGGATTCATATTCTCAAATTGTCACTGAAAAAAAAAACTTTGGCTAGGTTGAAATATAAGTAGTTTTTACTGATTTGGAGGAGAGGACTCCATAAACTAACTACAGCGTTCATCTCCTGCAGCAGGATGGTGAGAGTCGCGAGTCGAGAACCGCTCAGCCAAGCCCCTCTTCCGGTATTGTTCTTGTGAACACCCTGACACATCAAAACTTTTGCCATGTCCCTATGACAGTGACAGTTTAAAGAGAAAGCTTTACACAACCACTTTCCATAGTGCATATAGGCAAGGGTCTACTGCTGTTAAAGCAGAAAGCTCTTACAAAGAGCTAGAGAGCATCTCTGATTTTAATGCTGTATTTCCTCTTCAGTTGCCCAGCAAATAACAGGTGACAGTAGGATGGGGTGGCTGGCAGTCAGTTTATCAATAGAGACACTTCCAAATGGGGCTGATCATCTGTATTGCATTTTTATATAGAAAACACAACGTAAAAGTTAGAAGACTTTCCTGTGATGTCTATTAGGCGATGTAAGATGTAAAATTAACTAATCGCTATTAGATACAAAATGACTGATAAGTAAATGACAACTCTTGCTTGGTGGTCTTTTCATTTATGCCTCACAAGTGATGCTGGGATATTGACAGCTTTTTGACTAGGGCATTATTATTTAAAAATACCAGTGTATTTAAAAGGGGTATTCCAGTTTTTGCAAATAAAAATTGAGAGTTACTGTCATTTAAACATTTCACGTCATCCAGACATGCTGAAGGTTTAGATCCTGGAGCGCATCTACAAAGGGCTGGGCCTCATAGCAAACTTTTGAATCCGCTTGAACTTAAAGGGAAATTTGCAGCACTCAGTAGGCTGCTTTAAGATCTCTGCTTTAAGTCGCTGATTGTAAATTTCATGGCTTCCTTTGTGGAGAGAAGCCTGTCATGTACACAGAGATATGTGGCTTGTTATAAGAGGAGGCTACATAATGATCTGTGCACCTAAGTAATCCTCACATGACCAGTAAAGGAAGAAACTTATAAGGTTCTCATTCAATGACTACAAGTAAAGATCTTAAAAACTGTGCGGAGCTAATACACAAAGTAGATAGTGTTTCCCTGAACAATAAATAAGCTTTATTTGCTAAAACCAGGAAACTACTACTACTGTATACAGCAGGGTTTTAGTAGTGTTGTCTTGCTATGGAAAGGTTGCAATCTGAGCACCTCATAGCCCAGACTGACTGATAGGTGGGAATTTCTAAGTCGGTAGCGAGGTGTAGGATTGCAGGATTAGTTGTTTAGCTCTGCTGCTATCTCAGCTTCACAGTGAATCCCTGCAAAGGAAACATGATGGGGATAAACTTATGGTTACTCAAATCTACAAATCTATTGCTGCTCCTTAACATGTCAGAGAATGCTTCAATGACTGTATTATCTGCTCTGATCCAAACAGTGGACCAAGAAAAGGACTGACAGTAGTTATTACATTCATTGCTCAGGAATACTGGAGAAGGTCTTCCCATTGAATTGGATTAGAGAACACCTCCCTTTCTAGCCACAGTTCATATGTATAATGGAAATCTTCTGGGAGTTCAAGATTTTGACCCACAACACTCTGCAAACAGTTATCTACTGGGGCAAACTCCCAGTTAGGATTCTTCTCATATCTCCGACTATTGAAACTTTCAATGTTCCCCCGCAAGGTGCACTCTTCAGCCTGGAAGTCCCAAGGTCTAGCATCTATATCTGATGGAATGAATGGAAAAAGAAAATGATCAAAATGTTATTCAACTTGACTCTGTATAACTAAAATGTGTTCACTGTGAAAAAATAAAATGTATAGATACATAGTGATACTTTCCTTGTGTTCACTGATTTGTGCAGAATTATTAGATTGCTGTAGTGGCGGTAGTCTCTGCAGCTGTTGGTATCATGGAGATTCCTGATTTTTGCCCTATTTTAACAAATGGTTCTAGATATCTGACCTGATGATTTTAGGTCTGGATCTAAAGAAACGATCAACTGATGATCATTTCATCAGCTGATTGTTGTTTTTAATGGTGCGTTTACAAAGGCAGATTTATCTGACAGATTTTGGAAGCCAAAGCCAGGGATGGATTTGAAAAGAGAAGAAATCTCAGTCTTTCCTTTATGACCTGCTCCCTGTTTATAGCCTGTTCCTGGTTTTGGCTTCCAAAATCTGTCAGATAAATCTGCCTGTGTAAATGCACCATAAGGGTCCATTTACACAGAATGATTATCTGACAGATTATCTGCCAAAGATTTGAAGCCAAAGCCAGAAACAGACTATAAACAGAGATCAGGTCATAAAGGAAAGCCTGAGATTTTCTCTCTTTTCAAATCCATTCCTGGCTTTGGCATCAGATCTTTGGCAGATAATCTGTCAGATAATCTTTCTGTGTAAATGGACCCTTATGCTAAGTTTACACGGAGCAATAATTGGCCCGATCGCACGATTAACGATTTCGAAGTAACAATTTTTTTTTTATAACGATCAGCGTTTAGACGGTACGATATATCGTATGGAAAAATCTTTTGCGATCGCGTGCTCGCAGCCCGGCCCGCCCCCCCCCGCTCGCAGCCCGTCCCCCCTGTCAACCGCAGCCCCCTGCGCAGCTCCGATCGCCACGCCGCCGCCGCTCCGATCGCCACCCCCGCTCCGATCGCCCTAATTCTAGAAGACCTGTTCTGCATTACACAGACAACCAACTGATCTGACACTGTATAATGCTCAATGTCCCCTGTAGTGGCACTGTATGGAAAATTAACACTAATCAAGGCCCTTTTACACGGGACGATTATTGTCAAAAAGCGTTGCTAGGAACACTCCTTTGGCCAATTGTCAGCCCGTGTAAAACTGTCAGCCATGAGCTGAGGAGCGGGAAAACACCAGATCCTCAGCTGATCACATGTTTTGTGTGGGGGCGTAAAAGCAATCGATTATACATCTCCCTGTGTAAACAAACAAAATCATACAGGGATTGTTCATGCAGCCTGGCTGCACGATAACTCGTGCCTTCTGAAGGCACTGCAAATGTTAATTTATGTTGCAAATTTCTCATGGAATTCCTTCTTGACATCAATAGGGATGGTAAAATCTGCACCAAATCTGCAGCACTTCCCTAGCAATTCCACAACTACTCTAAATACGAATGAATTTTCATGTGGATTGGCTTCAGACCTTTCTGCAGCAAATTAGTCTAGGGTGCTTAAAACTGACTGTAATGAGAGGGATCCTTTGTGATTGTCAAGAGAAGTAGGGATGGTTTAATTAGATTTAACTGCTTAATGGTGCGTTCACACCTACAGGATCTGCAGCTGATTTTCTGCAGCAGATTTCATTTAAATAACTGAACACAGCATCAAATCTGCTGCAGATCCTGTAGGTGTGAACGCACCCTAAAGTTTATACCCTAGTTATCCCCTATCCTATCTCTGGGAGTCTGACCACAGAGGCCCCAACCGATCCCAAAAACAGGGCGCAATCGTCCCAGCAATGGTTGAAACATCACTGATCCTGCATAACCACTGCTCCATTCATGGGGCCCTATGGGGCTGCTAAACATTTCTTTGCACTAAACTTGGAAATGTTTAGCAGTGCTATAAAGAATGAAGAATGAATGGGGCACAGGACTGAGGAGGGTCCCAGATAGGGGATAACAAGCAATCATCTAACCTCCCGCAACACAATGCTCTCCCATACAGGAAACCAGTTGGATTCTGATCCTATCTGAGGACATGAATCAACAAGTACACTTTACACCATAGAAAAATCTGTAAAGCAAGGCATTTATAAAGAAACTCCCTGTAGATTTTAACAGTGGCACAATATGTGGCTTCTGATACCTACTTACCATTGCCATAGGCCCAGTCATCATTCATTCTGTGACGCACCATTTGATAGATGGCAGACATAGTTTTCATGTTGCTTTTCCTCCACTGTCTCCCCAGGTATTTAGTCTGGAGCTTCAGTAATTTTAGCACATACAATTGCATCATTGCCTGCTTTACTTTTAGGGAACGTTTCAGAATGGGGGCAGACTTAAACACAACCAACATCTGACAAAAGAATAAGGTGTGTGTTAATAGGCATTAAAATGACAAAAAAGGTATATGTAAAGGACTACAACTACTATGAGAAGGTTTTGTATTCTTTGAAGACATGTGCCATGTTTGTGTTGTCCTAGAACTCAATATTGGATAATAGAGTGACTTATAGATGGTTAAAGGGGATTTCGGGAGTTCAGTCTTAGCATATTGCTAAGGGTTAGCCACTTAGTCATTTACATTAGACCAGAGATATGGCCAGAGACTGTATCTGTAGTGTTAAGTCCACCCCTGCCTCTTCACAGTGCCTACAAATAAAGCTATACCTACAGATAACTCTCAACCAGTATTTGTGTTGCACACCTACCATGGTGCGGGAGTGCTTCCATTTAGTAAGCTTATTTAGGATCCTCAGCAGGTTAATGCAGGTAAATAGATTTCTCCAACAGAACTGATTGTTGTCTCCTGATTCCTGCAAGGAAAAAAAAAATACATGGACATTGTTCATAAACATTTTTTTTTCCTTTACAAGACACACTCTTTATATATGTATTTAAAATCTGTTACTGTTCCGTTCACTTTAATATTTCACATGTGTCAAAGATTTTGAAGTTTTGATTGGTCAAGGTGTTCAGACCCCAACAGATTGTTAGAGCTGGGAGAAGTACTCAGCTAAGTGCTTCATCCCCCAGCTTTCTGTAATCTTTATCTCATTGCAGGAGACAGTGGTCAGCGAGATGGTACGTGAAACACTTACCTGAGTGCTTCCCATAACTCTTAACAATCTGTTAGGGTCTGAACTACAGAACTTTAGACTATTCTTGGCTGTACTCGGCTGTACCCATCATTATAAACATTTATAATAATAAACTCTTGAAATTGATCACTCATTTAGAACTGAGTTACAGAAATAAATTAACTTTGATGATATTCTAATTTGTTGAGATGTACCTGTATTGTGTTACCAGCAATTGGCCACTTGGTGGCAGCAAAAATTGTAGAGAAATACTAATATTCTGCAGTAGTTGTCATTTCCTTTAAGGGTCACCTTAACAAATGTTGGTTACATTCTATAGCCAATACTGTGTGGAATTGATGTTTAAATGCACACGCTGTTGTTTTTCACACATTTACTAGTAAAGTCAATAAAAAAACAAGGACAAACCAGACCAGCAGGGACAGAGAATACTGCAACCATAATCACAGGGGTTCATAAATGTTCAGTTCTTGACTTGTATATATGTATAGGAATACACATAATGGCCAAGAGTAAAACAGCATAAAATATCATCCTAAATATGGCCTAAGGGCCTAAACAGAGGTTGGACAGTTGCCAAGTATAAGCAGCACCCACTGTGGTGTACCGAGACCCTTCATGTATTACACAGAATTAATGTGAACAGTCACCATATAATACTACAGAGCCTCTATAGCAGCTACAGTGATTTCATCAATTTTCTTTCATTCACAGTTTGACTTTGTGAGACAACTCTTTTAAAGGGGATAGGGAATATCTCACTGATTAAGCGGGACAGGTGTCAGTTGTCCCTTAAATAAATTGAGCAGCAGTATGCATACTTGACCACCATCCTATAAAAGACCACTGTGGTCTTTTAACATGTATATAAATCATTGTTTGCCAGCCCCAGGGCGTGGAGAAGTAAGCCATGCTTACTTCTCCAAGCTCCCCATGTCCTCCTTCCTTTTCTCTGTGGCCCCAACTGACTGCAGCCACCTCTGACACTTCTAAACCCGCTTCTGCAATGACAGTCCACTCAGGCAATCACTGGCCATGGTAATGTCCTGTCTCAGTCAGAGATTGGCTCAGCGGCCTGTCACTGTAGAGATGGGTTCAGAGGTGTCAATTACAGTTCAGAAGCGCCGGCTACAGTTGCTGACACAGAGACGAGTCAGGAGAATAACGGAGGAGTGTAGAGAGGTAAGTATTATCTTTATTTTACCCCTTTAAAGCAAGGGCTGTATGGACATTGTACTGACATTGTACTCAGCCCACACAGTTATCAACCTGCTCAGTAAGCAAGAGTTTCGGCCTTAAGACTTATAAACATTGCCTGCACTTTTATTTTTTGGATAACCTGTTTAAGGGTGAGGTATCTAAAAATTGTTCATTGTATTATAATGCTGAAAATATGTTTCACATAGCCTACAATTTTCATGTAAATTTGCTTTAAAAAATGAGATGCGCAAAGAAAATGCACTAGAAAAACAAACAGTCTTTGATGACTTAAGTCCAGTGTCTGAGAGCTGAGTGATGCACTGTACACACTTGCTGGTCTAAAAGCCACCATACAGCTGTTTACTCACACAAAAAAACAATTCAAACCAGGGCTGTGGAGTCGGTAAGCCGCAGCTCCGACTCCAACTCAGACTCCTGAATTTTATCAGGACCGACACAGACTCCTGCTGCTTCATAAATGGCCAGTCATATACCAGGGAAGTCATTTATCAAACTGGCTCAGCAGCTTCTCCCTAATGTATTACATGATCCTGGGGCGACTTCTGAAACATACAAAGGAAGCTTCTCTGTGCAGTGGATGCAGCCAGTCTCCAGCCTCCATGTCCTGAACAACTCAGAACTAGACTAGATGGAGCAGGTGGTCTTTTCCTGCTGACAGTCTTCTATGTTTCTAACTAAATATTCACCATACTTAAAAAAACACTGCTAACAATGCCAGATACCTGTAATATAGAGGTCAGCCATAGTGATATACAGGGGGTCACACATAGTGATATAGAAGGTCACTGTGGGGGCACGCAATAGCACGCACACACACAGCCTGCTGCAGCCATAGCATACACACACCCCCACACAGCCTGCTGCAGCTATAGCACACACACAGCCTGCTGCAGCCATAGCACACATACACACAGCCTGCTGCAGCATACACACACAGCCTGCTGTAGTCATAGCACACACACAGCCTACTGCAGCCATAGAACACTGAAGAAAAACACAATCTTCTCCCAGAGAGAAAACCCCACACTGAGGACAGAAGTTATACCTACACTACTTAGGTCTTCTCCTCCTCCTCTATATTACACAGGATATCTTCATGTTACACTGCTGCTCATATATAGTCATTGAGCATCCAGGAAGAGAACAGCACCGATCTCCCCCCACACAATGGACTCTTCCAGTTCAGAAACAAACTGCCAAATAGTGACCAACAACTTTTCCATGACCACCCTTATGTAATAGGGCCAGTGTCCTATTAGAATGTTGATTATAATATATATTCATGAGCAAAACTTGTAAGATTCATATCAAAATTCAATTCTACAATTTTTAAAGAGGACCTGTCATCCCCCGTGCCGGGGTGACAGGTTCCCTTTAAAGATTTTTTTAAAGCTGGAGTTGGAACATTTTTTTCCGACTCCAATCAAAACTAGCTCCGACTCCACAGCCCGGATTCAAACAAACAAGAGTTGCTGTCATCTACAGATCTCTTACCAGGCTTTCAGCTGTTAATTCAGGCAACTCATGGACAACACAAGATGGGAAATCCAGAATCGAAATACTAGAAAACAAATTAAGCAGAAACACAAAAATAAAACATATTCAGCTTATTTTGAAATTTAACATTTATAAATCTATGAATTCCTACCACTATAAAGGGTTTCAGGAAATAATGTAAAAAACAAACAGGAAAACCATTCACCTGATAAATCCCTCATCATTCCAGGAGCATCAGCCAGTGTTAGTTTAATGTGCCGCAGCAATGATGTGCCAATGAACGCCCCTAGCTACAGTACATGCGACCACACCTTAAAACTAGGCACCCTGGCAGTTACTCTTGTAGCCACAGACTACAGGCCTGCGGTCACAGATCTCTCTCCAGCTTAGTTTTGGCTCTTTGACGGACGTCACTCAAGCGCCTCTTGCAGAGCGAGAAAGCAAAGGAAATGCTGGCGGACTGCACAGGTTAAAAGCTGCAGTATACCATGACAACATGACAATCACAGAAGCTGTATATAGTGCAGTCACTGATAGTTACGGAGCGCTTGTAGGACTTGTACAGATTGTGTAAGTGTAGAGAACCATATGGGTTCCTCTTTGGTTATCAAAGTTGGGAGGTATGTGCTGGTTACAGGGCCAGTCTCGGACATATCACATCTAAAACTACCTGTGTAAACTCTAAGCTCTTATTGAGTGTGCTTATTGCCCTAACCATAAGCTACTTGCTTGGTCAAAATTTTGTTTGATGACCTCTACAGTAAAGTGCATCACCAGTCATTAAAGGGTTCATATGTCAAATCAGTGTGAATAACTATAATCACCATGGCAACCGTAAACTGTGAGGACAATCACTATGCCATACAGAAGGTTCCATATAAAAAAGGCACGCTGTCTGGGTCACTGTCATTTTGGATGCACCTAGGGACTTTGAGCATGACAACGTTACTCTGCCCGACCCTTGACATAATTTGGAGGTTCGAGCAGGGGAAATGGGGGTCATCTGCTTTAGGCTACCTCTTTAACCAAATCTTCACCACAGGTTGACTTGAATATGAAAGATAGAAATGGTACTTCCACTTAGCCATTAATAAGGTGACAGGTACGGCTGCCAGATCTCTCTCACACATCCAGTTTAGTATATTTATAGTCTATTTTTGTTATGTTCTTGTCTGTAAATCAACCAACAAAACACAGTTATCACTGAACTCAAGGAGAACAGTGAAAAAAATTCCAATGAAGTACTCAATCAAGAGTCTCCACTGATGCCCCCAAAAATTTAAATATGCAAAACAGGAGTCCGTGGAACCTCAGTTGCGAGTCTCAAAACACGGGATAGCCAGATATCACTAGCCTGTTGCCACGGGGTGCCTCCATGATAGGGAGAGCACCACACCACCCTGATAAATCCTTAAGTCCCACTCGGTTGCGAGTATTGGAACATAAATAGGGAAACACCAGGGTGGCCACTTTTTGTCAATGTCTAACTCAAGGTGCGAGTATTGCGATCATGACAAGGGCTTAAATCAGATAAAATGTACAACATCTTAAACTATGTTATATGTGTATTACCCTCTAAGGTCAGGGGCAAATCTCCAGCCATGCCTCCCTCGAGGTTTCCTCCACAGGGGTTTTTACCTCACCTGTGTGCTGGAGGGTGACTCCAGTCAGGGGTCTGCTGTTTTTTAGTTTCATGTCATTTTTAAATAAAATTGTGTTTGTGTTGTTTGGTTTAATGTTGCTTGGGAGTTGGGGCTCAATCACATATTGCAGTCATAAAGTCTGACATCTGCCCACTAAAGACCTCCTTGTCCTATCTTCAGCAAGGGAAAGGCTGATATCCCATTATGAGCTCACCATTGAAACTGGATATTAAGGGAGAGCCCATTTACTTCAATACCTGGGTGGACAGTGGAGGAGGCTGTTTTGAACACTGGGTATCATGCTGGTATCATTATGTTAATGTATGTATGCTGTGATACTACAGGCAGCCTAATGACATGTGAGTAATTAACGGAACTGTCCCTAACCCTTGCAGGGGAAACATTTGTTCTCTATCAAGGTGTTAAATCTCTAAATCTTGGGGCGTGGCCATAGAAACAGAGAATTGTCGGCAGAAAAAAAAAGAGCAATTGGTCCATCTAGTATGCCTTTTTAGTATCTCCCTTCCTATTATTTTAAGATAGATATATGTTTATTAGAGATGAGCGAACCGTGTTCGAGTCGATCCGAACCCGAACGTTCTGCATTTGATTAGCGGTGGCTGCTGAACTTGGATAAAGCTCTAAGGCTGTCTGGAAAACATGGATACAGCCAATGACTATATCCATGTTTTCCACATAGCCTTAGGGCTTTATCCAAGTTCAGCGGCCACCGCTAATCAAATGCCGAAAGTACGGGTTCGGATCGACTCGAGCATGCTCGAGGTTCGCTCATCTATAATGTTTATCAAAGGCAGGTTTAAATTCTGTTATTGTAGCTTTACCAACCACATCTGCTGAAAGTTTGTTCCAAGCATCTACTACCCTCAGTAAAGCAATATTTTCTCATATTGCTTCTGATCTTTCTTCTAACTAACCTCTCACTGTGTCCTCTTGTTCTTGCACCCGCTGGACCCCTGTGGGTCCCGCTCTGTACCAGCATATAAATCATCCTGTGGGCAGTTAAATAGCAGCATCTCTCTCTCTAAAGGCCCCAAAGTTGGTGCATTTGAAATGATGGGCAGTGCGACTAGGAAGCACAAAATAGCGTGTGGCCGGGAAAGCCAAGATGCCCAGGCTATGCTGCCTGCTACACGATGTCCCTCCATATAGTTGACAGCTGGGACCACTGCAAAACTGGGACCAGCGGCAGAGTGCAGCTATAATATGGAGCAAGTTTCAACAACAGAGGGAGCTCTTTACATCGTGTATACACTGATCTACAGCAGGTATGGCAAATGCTATGCACATGTATCAGACACGACAAGAATTTGCATAAATGAGAACCCTGTGAAAAACTGCTGTCATAAGGACTTCCAAAACTGAACAAAGAAACAGAAGCCTGATCTGTTCACCTTATGACCTTATGATACTGTGGAAAATATAAAATAACATGTTAAGGCGGCTTCTCTAATAAACCACATTATAATTATTATTATAGTTTGCATGTCAATCCCACCGCCCCTCACTTGTCAGAAGGGAAAAACAGGTACAACTATTTACTGTGTATGTGAGTAAATGAAATATCAGCAAATATGCAGCCTCTGCTCCTACCTGTTCTTGGCGCAGATGTAGGACATAATGTTCTGGTTGAAGAATTTCAGGATCAGAGGGATGCAGTTTGCGAACACCAGGTGCTGGGAGACGTACTCAAACTGCAAAACAGGAATGTTACATAATGCAAGTAACCACAAACTGCAATACCACTAGGCCACCAGTATACAGTGAGGTGGAATGGGCATCCTTCTGAATTCTTAAAGTGAATCTTTCACCTGAAAATAGGGGAATTTCAGGAAAGACTATAACCCAAAACCTGATTTACGAAATTGTGTATAGCTTGCCATAACTGGGACATTTGAGGACATGTCCACCATAAGCATTAAAGAGCTCATGCTATTTTGGCATCTCTATGGGAGAGGCACCAGGGAATATCTTAGATAAACGATATGGTGTTAAATGCCACCTATACATGACCTTCCTAGGTCATGGGTCTCAAACTCGCGGCCCACGGGCCAACTGCGGCCCTCGGGACGCTAGTTTGCGGCCCCCAACTCAATGGTAAGTTTACTGTAAGTGCGGCCCGGGGGTGCTCCGGCAGAGAGCTGCACTGCACATGCAACTACAAATAGAAGGTAGATGTGCCGTTTTTCTGCCGGAGTGCCCCGTCCTCCTCCCGGGCTCCGGCAGAGGGCTGGGTCCCTTCCGGAGGCATTGCTCCCACCTAGCCAGAATCCTGCTCCACACTGATGAGGGGCAACACCCCGAAACAGCTGTATGTGGATGGATACCTGGCCTTGGTTTTTCCCTTGTCATTACATTGACTTATAGGGCCACTTAACATGGTGGTTTCCTTACAAGAGCCACCCCTTGGCTGGGTCCTTCCCGGAGGGATAACTGGCTAGTCCTGTGTTTCGAGACTCTTTGATGAGGCTCCATGGGTTCTTCTTTTGCATATTTATGTTTCCCAGGGGGCAATGCACCTAGGACTTCACTGCTTTGAGCGCTTTCACTGGCAGCCGGCAGTGTTGTCGTTTGGCTGGTCTCCCTGAGATCAGCGATCTGTTTCTCTTATAGTTCTGTGTGTGTGGGAGGGCTGGGAGTGATAGTTCTGTGTGTGGGTGGGAGGGCTGGGAGTAATAGTTCTGTGTATGGAGGAGGGCTGGGAGTGATAGTTCTGTGTGTGGGGGAGAGGTAGGGGTTTTAACAGATGAAAAAAAATAAAAACATTTGATGACATTGGAATGTTTTTGTAAGAGCTTTTCTTGTGGAAAATCTGATGCGGCCCAGCCTCACCCAGACTCTACCTCCAGCGGCCCCCAGGTAAATTTGAGTTTGAGACCCCTGCTCTAGGTGATTCACACATCTCGACAGTGCATGTGGTATTCTATAACAGTTCATCCATTGTTCCTTTGTGATTGTTTTCCCATTTTGAAATAAATGCTAGACGAGCCGGGGGGGGGGGGGGGGGGGGGGGGTATGGTGAAGCCAACTAATGTTGTTAGTTTTTTGGGGTCAGGGAAAAAATCTTTTCACATAGAGATCGGCAGCGGGTTCCCCATAGTCAGTCCATTCACAAAGTGCCCTATCTGTAGCTACTTAAAGGACAAGTGCCATGAAAAACTTTTTCCCAGTAATTGAAGCACATTACAAAGTTATATAACTCTGTAATATGCTTCAATCACCTATCTGCCTCCCTTCCCTGTCTTTTACCCCCCTCCACCCCCCACCAGGAAGTGTCCTGACTCACACAGACCTGATTACTGTAGTCACCGTCACCAAGCATCAGCAGGAGGGCTGCTCTAGGTCCTGTTAAAGCAGCCTCCCCCTCCTTGTCAGGTGACTCTGCTTGCTCAGCTTATCTTCTCTAGTGACATGACTCCTTCACTGAGTCCAGGGCAGCAGGAGAGAGGGTATGAGGGGAGGGGGGAGCTGCCTATGTGCCGGAGTCAGTCGGAGGGAAGATAAGCAAGTGAGATGTGACAAGTGATGGCTTGCAGTTGTTCAGCCAATGGAAGCTGAGCAAGCCTGTCACCTGACAAGGCAGGGGAGGAGGGAGGCTAGTGTAACAGGAGAAGGAGCTGAGAGAAGAGCTTGGTGAGGGTGACGACAGTAATCAGGTCTGTGTGAGTCAGGACACTTCCTGGTGGGGGGTGGAGGGGGGAAAAGACAGGGAAGGGAGGCAGATAGGTGATTGAAGCATATTACACAGTTATATAACTTTGTAATGTGCTTCAATTACTGGGAAAAAGTTTTTCATGGCACTTGTCCTTTAAGAAAAATCTTAGGGATATTTGGTAATCCTATGAGATTTTTCAAAAATGAGTTGGGTACTTTAATATAGTTGAACCTAGGTAAGTATGCCTTGAGATATCCATACTCTGAGATCTAAGCCAAGTACGAGCTGTTGGATCGCCTCCAATGGTAAATTAAATAATCTTAGAGGTAATATCCCCATCTGAATTGTAATCTTGGGCCAAACAGTAAGTGTGGCACATATCTTAGGGAATAACTTGCCCATCTTACTTACTATAGTGTTACCAGGTACTATGCTAGTCCATAACAGAAAGTAAGGAGGATGTGAACCTATTATACGGGTTTTTATATTTAGCCAATGCTTAAGTGTGTCTCCCATTATCCAGTGCTTGGCCTGATCCAGGATTTAAGCACAATAATAATTTCTTACCAAGGGGCACCCCAAGTCTCTGTCCGACAGTGCTATTCACAAGGTATCGATTTTGACTCTAGCTTTTTGTCCCTTCCACACAAAGCCTATAATAATTTTCTTTAGGCGAGCTAATATAATCTGCGGGAACAAGACAGGAAGAATCCTGAAATTTGCTGAGGCAACGCGGTCCACCTAAGACAGTGGAAGCTTAGCATAAGACTCCACCTCTCTAGCCATTGTTGCAATTAGTTG
The DNA here is from genome assembly GCF_027789765.1 of Dendropsophus ebraccatus. NCBI lineage: Eukaryota > Metazoa > Chordata > Amphibia > Anura > Hylidae > Dendropsophus > Dendropsophus ebraccatus. The sequence continues at coordinate 135,408,860 of NC_091454.1, forward strand.
GGTGCAATTGGCCGGAATCAGTGATTTAAGAGGAAAGGGAAGTATAATATCCAAGTATGGTATCTGCCCATTCGTCCAGGTAGTTAGATTGTAGAGACGCCTGAATTTGTGGTGGGATACCCATATTTAAAATCAGTGATTTAGTTGTGTTTACCTTATACAAACTAACCATGCCAAACTCTTTCAGTATTAGGTCAAGAGCCTTAAAGGATTCCATTGGGGATGGCAAGAATAGAATAACATCATCCACAAAGAGTCCTATTCTATGGTTTGTTGACGTAATTTTAATGCCCATTATATTAGGAGATGTTCTTATTATTTGTGCCAATGGCTACATGACAAGAGTAAAAATCATCGGGGACAGCAGGTAATAGAAAAATCATTACAAAAAGGTGTCAAGATGTATAAACCCTAGCAGAGAGAATTGTGTAAAGAGCCACTACGGCCGTTAGAAAAATTTTGGTTTGGCTGAAATTTCCTAACACCTGACATAAGTATCCCCAATGAACCCGGTCGAAAGCCTTCTCCACATCCGTGAGGAGCAGAGAAGGCATTCACCTCGTACTGTCCAAGGTTTGCCTTTCTTTAGTGAAGCCCACCTGGTCTATGTGTATAATCTGAGGCAAAAAAACCCTCCATAAGTTGAAGGGACAAAATTTTGGAACATAACCTTAAATCTGCGTTTAGCAGTGAAATTAGCCTAAATTGGAGGGAATATCCAGAGTTTTCCCAGGTTTTGGTAAGGTCATGATCAATGCTTGAAACATTTCTTTCAAAAGTGAACCCTTGGTCATGATATCATAAAAATTCTAGATAGGTAGGAGGCTAGTTTCATACTGCATAGTCTGTACAGTCTGTTAGTTAGGCCATCTGGACCCGGAGCCTTATTTGTCTTAAGAGATTTGAGACTGATAGTACCTCAGAATCTGTAATTGGGTTGGAAATATCCTCCAATTGCGGAGTGGGGGGGGGGGGGGGGGGGGGGAGTTCATTTGTCTAAAAATGAGGGTATAAAGAGGAGTAGTAGGTTGGTGCTTCTCTGGATCATCGGCTAAATTGTATAGGGACTTTAATTATTCAGCCAACACATTAAAGATGCCTTGGGTGTCGGAGAGAAAATAATCTGATATGGTCTGTTCCGTAGCTATTTTATATTTGGGATGCCTTAATATTATGTAGTTATTCAACCTCCATGGACTATCATTTGTTTATGTATAAGTCTATGTATATTGATATTGTGGAATGCTTCACCCATGTGATGGAGCTTATTTTAGAGGATTCTATTCTGGTAAATAGTGTCCTATCTACTACAAAGTCTATCCGTGTATAGACTTTATGATTTTTTTTTATGACACTAATTTTTTGCCTTGGTGGACATCTCAAATATATGTCGTAAGTTCTGATCCAAATATACAGTGGTGCCTTGGATTACGAGCATAATTCGTTCCGGGACCGTGCTTGTAATCCAAATCCACTCTTATACCAAAGCAAATTTTCCCATAAGAAATCATTGAAATGTAGACAATTGGTTCCACACCCCAAAAATCATTTTATAATCATTATAGCAGCAGTGTGTATAGCTGAGTGTGAGTGCAAGCACATTATAGCAGCAGTGTGTATAGCTGAGTGTGAGTGCAAGCACATTATAGCAGCAGTGTGTATAGCTGAGTGTGAGTGCAAGCACATTATAGCAGCAGTGTGTATAGCTAAGTGTGAGTGCAGGAACATTATAGCAGGAATGGAGAGGATGGGAAACACAAGGACTGACAGAGACTGCAGGGAGTATGGAGTAAGGAATGAGCAGGGCAGATGTGGACGCAGTATAGCAGCACTCTCTGTCTGGGGAGAGAGGGGTTACAGCTATAAAGAGATTACCCCCACAGTCCTGTTCCCTGATGCAAGCCCCAGCCTGAAGTGGATCTGCTATAAATTGGAAGGTGAGAAAGACTTCCTGGGTCAGAGTACTGTGCTGCAGACCCCGCTATGCAGGCCATGCCCCTCCCCCACTCACGCTCCCACCCAATACCAGGAGCTCTTAATCCAAAGCAATGCTCTTAAACCAAGTCACAATTTTGAAAAACTGTGAGCTCTTCTTGCAAAACGCTCTTAAACCAAGTTACTCTTAAACCAAGGTACCACTGTATACTGCTTTCCAGCCCTTACCTGGCTGGATGAGCTTATTTCTTTCTTTTTTTTAACTCGTTTTTTATTAGGAGTTGCATAATAAAATTACATGAACAAAGTTCACACAATATACATGTGACAAATATAAGCACAAAAAGGTGAGGTATGCGTTAGAACCCCGCCCACTAGCAAGAGTCCAGGATACAGTCCTTCCAGGACAACCACAGAAACAAATGTAAACAAAAGTAAACAGCGGATTAACATGTTCCATATACAAAGGGAGTGAGGTGTTTCTCCATACACAGAGGAGCTATATTACGTATTCGTAGGTACTTCAAATTCTGAAATAAGTGTCAGGGGGGATTGACACCAAGAGTCCCAGACTTTCCCCAAATTTGTTGGGGCAACCTCTATGTTTAAAAATCAAGTGTTTATAAGACAATACTGAACTAACTATAGAGATCCACATAGGGAGTGCAGGTGGTCTCTTGTCTATCCATCGCAACGTAATGGCCTTGCGCGCAAGGAACAAGGTTTCTCACAGAAAAATTATATTGTCACGGGTCCACACCTTCTCACTCAATGCACCAAAAAGACACACTGTAGGATCAAGAGGCACTTGCATAGGACACATGGCAGTGAGAGTATCCACCACCTCCTTCCAGAAGGCCTGCAGACAGGGGCAAGCCCAAATCATATGCCAAAAATCGTCCGGCTTCATTTGACATTTGGGACATGTAGGCGCAGGTATCCTGCCCATACGATGCAGACGTATAGGAGTCAGGTAACTTTGATGTATAATATACGGATGAGCTGATTTTTTACACCTACTCTACCTCCTTAATTGCTATCTAGCTTGTATTCTACTCTATGGTTGCCACCCTCTTCCTACAGACCATTTTACTTATATGCATGGGAAAAGGAATTGGGGGTAACTTTCTTGCCAAAAGAAGTAACCACACTAGCCTCTCACTCTCATGTGTTTTAAAATCCAAAAGAGTTCATACAAGTTGTACTCTAGATGGTAGAAAACTCGTCCTGTTTAGGGCAGGTCTGTCTCCGTCTGGCTTAAGTTGGCGATGTAACCAAGCCGCCGGCTCTAACTTGGATAAAGCTCTAAGGTTGTCTGGAAAACATGGATATAGTCATTGGCTGTATCCATAGCCTTAGGGCTTTATCCAAGTTCAGCAGCCACCGCTAATCAAATGCCGAAAGTTCGGGTCCGGATCGACTCGAGCATACTCGAGGTTTGCTCATCTCTAACCTTCAGCCCTTACTGTGGCTCCCATCAAAAAATTTCAGCTGCAATGGAACTCGATGGATCCCTCTAGTATACCAGACTGGGAGGCTAGATTTGACCAACTGGTGGGACTTGAGTTGGTTAGTTGGGGCAGAGGCACACACGAGCAATTCCCTTAACATTTAGCAACCCTGCCTCACCTGAGATTATGTATAACAAAATAGTTGCTATCATTTATAGGTTTATGTGGACACTCAATAACAAACAAGACCAATGGAATGTTAGTTGGTTATGTTTCTTTATTCCCCCCTTGCATTGTTCACCCTGCCTACTAAAAAAAGTTAATGTCAGCTCACCCAGACTCAGCCATTTAAACTTGAGGTTTATGGATGTGGACCTCCTGAAATTGAAGCTCGTAGGGTAATATTGCGGGCCGCCACCCGGTAAGTCTCCGAAAACGAGACTTTTGGAGACTCACATTGCCTACTACCATTGTAAGGCTTCATAATTTACTCTCAAAGCTAAGACCTTGTGTGTTGCTACTTATTATATCTGTATCATGTACTGTCTTTCTGTACTACCGCTTTGTCTGATGGGACTGCTATTCTATGTTTATAACTGAAAACTCTAATCTCTAATAAAAACATGTTTTTTAAAAAAAACTAAATCCTGAAGAACCCCTTTAACCAGACTATCTTTGCTTATACATAATGGTGGTATATGTAATAAGCTTTTGGACATTAAAAGGGGTCAGCTGGTTGTTTTCTAATGTTAGTATAATTCCTATAGTATATGTGCAATCCACGATACTTCATGAGCTGCTAGTTATGTATTTCCTACTGGATCTGTCTATCTCCTATCTATCATCTATCTACTATTTATCTCTCATCTTCTATCTACCCCATCTTATTTTATCTATCTAACAGTGGGGTGGCAAAATCCAGCACACCCAACCCTTGTGTCTACTGACATCATCGGTAGGTGGACAGTTGGGAGGCGGCCATACACCTTATATTACAGGCCAAACCTGCTGGCATGTTTAGCCAACTTTAGTGTAAAGTGTATAGACACCTTTAGGTACAATTGCAACTTCATAATGGTGCAAGCACAACAAGGGGGGGGCGTCAAATCTGTTTGGGGGTGCTTGTCAAAAGTGTCAAGGGCTAAGCAGTAGAGGGAGGGTTCAGTGCAAATCCCCATAGAAAACCTATCCTGCCCTCCAGACTGGAAAGAACACCACTTTCTGCAGGACACACAGCGGCTAAGTACTGGAAGACTTGAGATTTTTTTTAATAGAAGTACATTACAAATCTTTGCCACTTTCTGACACCAATTAATTTGAAAGAAATTTTTTGTGAACTACCCATTTTAGGCACTATTATTATTTCAACATAATGAAAAATCATTGACCGCCAACTATGCATCGCTATGTGCAATAGTGATGCATGGCTGATGACTGTGCAAAAAAAATAAAATAAACTTTATACATACCTGTCCACACTCCTGTTTTTTTTTCTAGCTTTTACCTGCTTCCTGCAGCCGTGTCTGGAACTTGTGAGACGGTGTCTGAAGTGACAGGCCGCTCAGCCAATCACTGACAGCGGCAGTGTCCCTTCTCGGCTCAGGGATTGGCTGAGTGGCCTGTCACTTCAAAGACCAGCTCACCATAGATAGTGGCATAAAAAGGAAATAAATTTACAATCAATTCACTGAAGCTACTGCCTGTACAGGGATGCCCAGACTGCAGCATCAGGAAGGAAGGGGGGGGGATCTGTACTTCCCCTCACACAGTCCTCCCTCTACCTGACAATGTTCAGCACCCGGCAGACTGACAGACACACTGATCATAGGAAGCAAGGTAGTGGAGTATAAAATTATTTTCATGTTCATAGAAAGTCTTCAACACCCCTTTAAAGCGTAACTGTCATGTTTTTTTTTATTGCAGAAATCAGTAGTATAAGCGATTTAAAGAAACTCTGTAATAGGTTTCATCAGCCAAAAAAGCCTCCTTCTGTACTCAAGAAGCAATCTCCCAGCCTCCCCCCCTGACTTCTTATCTGTGCATTATCAGGCAAACACGTCTTCATTACAGAGAAGCCAGTGAAGACGGGTTCTGCTCTCTCCATTGTAAGCCTATGAAGGGGGGAGGGGCTGGGAGAGATGAGGGAGCAGGAAGAGGTGACATGAAGGTCAGCTGTTTGTAGACTCTCTGGGCACCTAAAACGCTAAATTCAGGTGTCAGAAAGGTCAGTGCTTATCTATGAACTTACTGAGAGAAGATTGCAGGGTGTTGTGCTTTGCAGAAATCCTCCGTGCTCAGTCACTTCTAACAGCCCCTCCCCTCTCCATAGCCACATAATGGAGACAGAAATCCTGCTTCTTCTGAAGGGAGGGGGGAGGCTGGGAGATTGCTTTTTCACTACAGAAGGAAACTCTTTTAGTACATAAAACCTATTACAGAGTTTCTTAAAATCGCTTGTACTGTTGATATTTAATATTTTCAGAAAAATGGCCCTGAAATGACAGTTACGCTTAAAAGCTTACCAACCCAAATGATGAGCTGTCTCTGAAGAAACACTTTATACTTCTGGTTAATTACAGGTGTTGTTTGGTACCATACACCATGTAGTGGAATATGCCACATACTAGACTACTAGTCCAGATAATACATGTATTACATTTTTCATGAAGTTCTAAGTTATTCATGTTTAGGAAAAATTACAAAAAAGACTGGTGCATATGCCTTGCACCACACTTATTATGTGTTTGAGAAATTGCCTTATCTGACAAGGGGGCATGGTTAAAAGTGCAAGACTGCGTGCCAAAATTTTAGTGCAAAACTATTCAAACAACAATGTCGGTACGACGTAACAAATTTATGACACATTTCAAGCATTTTTTTTTATTCATAAATTGCTTTATTAAAAAGTTTTTAATATAAAATTTAATGAAAATAAATGTGAAGTTTTTTAGCTACCATTTACCTTCTGTTAAATGGCAGAAGTATGGAGTAACACTGTCCCCTGTGCTGCCACCAATATTTGTGAGTCACTGCTTTAGTCACGAGCTGCTGTACAGCACTATACAGAGTAGGGTTCCATTCCCCTGTATTCTTTTTTTACAGTACCCGGGGGAAGCTGCCCAACAAGGTAGCAGTGCGGCAGCTTCTGTACAGCAACTTCTGTACAGCGAGCAGATTGCTATCATGGCTTGTTCAGATAGAACCACTAGCACAGTAAGCGGTAATAGAGCAATCACCCCTTACTCTGCAGAAGCTGTTGTACACAGTAATCATGTGGGCTGACTTCCCCCAGGTACTGTATATAATATAGCTCTGTGTGGCAGAGCTTGATCAGAGCAGGGAACGGCTTGGACAGCCCTGCAGTTCCTGTCACAAACATTGGGTGACAGCAGAGGGGCCTATGTCACATGGTAGTTTAATAGAAGCTAAAAACTGTACATTTATTTAATAAAGTTATATTACTTGTTATATAACTTTATTAAAGTAATGTATTACCAAAAATTAATTCTGAGTCTCCGGCTGTGTAGTTATTGTCGGACTGGGGTATCTGGGGCCCACCAGAGGATATGATCCTGGGGGGCCCAACAATGAAGAACCAGTGAGAAAAGACATGTCAGTCAGTCAGTGTTAGTGCAGGTTCTAAAGATTGTCCTCTGGTGGGCCAGTCCGACACTGTGTGTAGTCTAAGTTTATGCTAAGTATCATAAAAGATTAGTGAATCTCACCCATGGGTTTGGTTATTGATTTCCAGAATACAACAACACTAGTATGTGGTGCAGGTGTAATATAGCTTACTTGGTAGATGTGGTTTAGCTTGAAGTGTTTCATCAGTAGCAGTAACAGAGCAGACACGCTCTTGACAATGATCTCTTTGTGACGATTCACATCTATTCCTAGCTTCATGCTTTGCAGTACAGTAACCCTGAAGACACAATACAAATGGCTGGGATAAAGTGGTATATACAGTAAAAGAAATGCATATGCATGAGCGGTCTTTGGACAAGCACTATAGTTTGAGGAGCTTCTTCCAAAAAATCTTTACCCCAAAAACAGTTACAGGGTACATTGACACGTACAGGATCTGCAGAAGATCTGCAACAGATTTGATGGTGCAGATTTGATGCTGTGTTCAGTTATTTAGATCAAATCTGAGGATCCGCTGCCTACCCTCGCTTCACATACACTATATTGCAGCAGATTTTATGCTGCGGAATAACCGAACACAGCATCAAATCTGCACCATCAAATCTGCTGCAGATCTGCTACGGATCCTGCACGTGTGAATGCACCCTTACAGGCTTTTATTACTACTTGAGTTAAACCTTGCATTCTGAAAGAAAAAGATGACTTTCCCCATTACATGTTTAAAAAAAATGTTGGGGCAAAGGGGGCTGGAGAAAGGAGAGAGAGAATATTTTAAAAGACATGTTATAACATATGTCATATAGACAAAAAGATAATGGAAGACTATGGGGGGGGGGGAGGATGTCAGGGAAAACCCATTGAAAGGTTTTCCACAGGATAGGCCTCAACCCCATTGTGTTGTGGTGATGCTGGGTCAATGCAGCCCAGCTTTTATTCATAGTAGTAGTAACTCCCACTAGACAATGTACAGAGCAGAGGCTTCCAGCTGCATACACGGTTTTTACTTCAAGCACCCTGTCCATCAGCTATCCCTGGAAAACCCCTTTAATTATTTGCTCTCAGCAATGCAAGTCATTGCTGGAAGTTAATAAATCTTCTTATGGAGATATCTGTAGTGCTACTCACGGCATTTCCTCAGGAAGGATATCAGCCAGAATATTAATGGAATCCGTTTTGGCTTTGGAAGTGGGTGCAGCTGCCAGGAGTATTTTCAGTAGGGAAATCTGCAAAAGTACAGCACATTTGGTGACACACATTACCCAGATGCATGTCCCCAATTTATATTTACCACAAAGCCTGAGCTTTCTGTTATTTAAAAGAACTGAAGCAAGGAAAACATGAAATATTCCACAACCTCTGCTTCTATACCTGGGAAAACAGATAAGGCTTTGTTAAGGCTTCCTTCATACTCAAAGGTGTTTTTTTGGCTATAAAGCTACCAAAAAAAAAACAAAAAAAACATAACAAAAAATTTAAGACGTTTTTCCCGTTTTTTTTGGTGTTCTTTCTGGCAGTTTCTATAGAGTTTTCTCATTTTAGTGCAAAGCACTATAGGCAGTTTTAGGGGATTCTTTATAATGCGATTCTGGGATTTCTATTAAAGAACTGGAAAAACCACCACCAAAAAATGGCAATATGCATAAATGCAATATGCACTTTTTATGGTGTGTATACCCCTATAGAAGTCTATGGGACTATAAAGGCGCCAATGCTTCTGTTGTAGTTGATCTCTGCTATTGGAATTCTTTGCCTGTGTGGACTAGATGGATGCACTGACATCTAGTGAGAATGTAATCCCAATAGCACCTTTAGAAATATTATACAGTGGATTACCAGCATAATTCGTTCCAGGACCGTGCTTGTAATCCAAATCCACTCTTAAACCAAAGCAAATTTTCCCATAAGAAATCACTGATATGCAGACAATTTGTTCCACACCCCAAAAATAATGATTTTTTTTAATTCTGAATAACATGTAGAACAGATGAAACAAACAATGAGAAACAGCTGAATATGTGATATTATAAGTTACTGTACAGTATAACAATCAGCATATGGAGTATAATGTATAGTAACTGCATAAACCTGATAACACAGCAGCGGTTTGTAGATACAGGATGGAGCTGCAGATCCCCATAATGCAGTAGTGTAGTACAACAGGCTAGAATAGTGCAGCAGGGCTGCTGTCAGAGGTCTGTGTGGTCACATGACAGCAATGGCTGAGTGTAAATGCAGGCACATTGTAGCAGCAGTGTAAATAGCTGAGTGTGAGTGCAGGCACATTATAGCAGGAATGGAGAGGTTGGGAAACAAAAGGGCTGACAGATCTGGCACGATTTTGAAGGTGAGGAAGACTTTCTGGGTCAAAGTACAGGGCTGTAGACCCCGCTATGCAGACCATGCCCCTCCCCCACTTACAAAATTGTGTGTTCACAATTGTGATGTGTTCAATACTTATTTCTAAGGAAAAAAAAATGTATAAAGACTGCGGCACTCACCAGTTCAGAATACCTACTTCACCCACTTTATCACTATACCACAGTTTATTTCATTTTCTAAATATTCCCTTTAAAATAGTCTCTGTAAATAATTCTTCTATGCAATAATTCATTTTATTATTTGGAATATAGGTGAGGCAGCATCTCTACATTGTGGTCCCCATATGTGTTTAAAACCACGCCTCGCATTCTCCAATGTTGCTGGGACTTTCAGCGCTCTTACACGTGGTCTTTACTGCCACAGCCATCACGTTCACTTTTAATTGTGGCTTCCAACTTAAAACTGTGGCCAGTAGCATTTGTAACTCAATGCTATTTGCAGGTAGCACCTGGACATGCCACTGTTTAAAGTGGCATCTGCAATGCGGGATCCCATGCAACAGCAGGGGCTTGATACCATGTAAGAGTGTTCTAAGGGTATGCTTACACAGTGTAGTTTTTCACTATGGTTTTAAAACTGCACCAAGGCTGCACCAAAAACACAAGTCAAATTCATTCATTTTTTAGTTATACAACTATATGCAGCAATAAACAAATGGATAAAAAGAAAGCTTTATAAAATTATGTAGGATGAGGCTGATATTGTACAGCTTACCATATACTGAGGTAGGTTGAACAACATGGCCCTGTACAGACACTCAGCTGCAGTCTCCTCCACATCCTCTTCTCCCTAAAAGTATGAAAAATTAACCTTTACAGGATGCCGACACTTTCATGTTAAGTTTGATATAAGAGCACAATTTGTGATATAGGTGAAGTAGAAACAATGCAAACCCTAAAAATGTACAAAAGTCATTTGATCAGTTTCACACAAGGAAGGACAAATTATTGCCTCCTTAGGACATTGCAACTTACTGCTCTTACCAGTGACATTGGACATTTCTCCAATTCTTCTTCCCTTTTGATCTGGATATCGGCCAGTGAAACATACTTATGCTGCAGAAATAAACATTAACATTTACACCAATAAAAGCAGAGATCTGTACAGAAATAATGGTTAGTCACCTTCCTAAAAATGAATCTCTGACCTACACTAGATAGGGAAATGTGTTTTGCAAACTCAGCTCTTTTAAGAGATAGTTTTGAATTCTGGTTACAGAAAAGATCTTTATACTAAATTTTAGTATATGCTGAAGACTCAAAATTAACCCCTTATTAAACGGGGCCCTAGTAAACAGGGCAATAATCTGCAGATTTGTGTAATAAAGACAATAATCAGCCAAAGAAACGATCATCGGCTGATTGTTGTTTTTTTTAACATGTTTACAAATCATTGGCCACCAAATGCACATTGCTACATGTAATAGTGATGCACAGCCGACAGGATATCAGGTAAAATGACAAAAGCGAGAGGAACATCTGGACAACCAAAACACTGCCTGGGAGAAAGCATAATGCAGATGTACTATCAAGTCAGAATAAAACAATAAAGGAGAAGTCTGGTGAAAAATTTTGATTAAAGTATTGTTTTGCCCTACCAAAGCTATACAAATCACCAATATACACTTATTACGGGAAATGCATGAAGTGCTTTTTTCCCTGCACTTACTACTGCACGACCCGACTCCCAGAGCTGTGCGGTCTGTGGCTGCTGGAGAGGATGATGGCAGAGGCATGCTCAGTGTCCCTCAGTGTCCCCCTGCTATCATCCTCTCCAGCAGCCACAGCCCGCACAGCTCTGGGAGTCGGGTCGTAACATCACCATTTTATCCAGGAAGTGAAGCCTTGATGCAGTAGTGCAGGGAAAAAAGCCCTTTATAAGCATTTCCGGTAATAAGTGTATATTGGGTATTTGTATAACTTTTGGGGGGGCAATAGAATACTTTAATAAAATTTATTGGCAGACTTCTCCTTTAAGTCACCAAGTAATGGGTAATGTTACTTATTTTGTACCATGTCCTTTGCACCATGAAGGTATGCATGTTGGCTGTCAGCATCTTGCAGAGACTCAGAAGAGCCTTGGCAAAACGGGCAGGCAGGATCATGTTATGGCCCCAGAGGAATCTGCCCCCGGGGAGGCTGTGCAGCAGGACCGCATATAGATAACAGCCCGCAGAGACAGGGAGAGAGGCTTGTGTATCTGGTGAGTGGAAATAGGGGGAATGCGCCATGAATGGGCTAAGATTAGCTCCTTGATAGCTGAGAAGATATTTGGAGTGGCAAGGGGTTGGAAGGAAAATGGGGTCAGGATTTAGTGGCTGGGTGGCCCAGGGAGAGAGGAAAGGGCAGCAACCAAATTGAAGGGTTGCGTCAACTGCCTTCTTTCTTGTGCCAGCTAATGGCCTCACCTGCTACGCACCTGCTTTGGAGAACAAGAAGGGAAGGGAAGGGGTGGCGGGGGCTAAAGGGTCCTTGTGTAAAAGTAACACTGATTAGCTGAGGATAAGGAAATCCTAGGCTAATGGTGTCTTTACAACAGGTTCTCAAATTTATCGTTGACAGACACACACCATCCTGTGTAAACAGGGGACGTGTGCCTGATAGCAATAAAAGGACACTGTCCGTTTAAAGCTTAATTCACTTACATCTGCTTGTGATCCTGCATGTCTTCTCCAGTCCGGCCGCTGGCTGTATCTTCAAGCACCGCCTCCTCCAGAAAGATTTCCGAAGGAGGTGGGGCCTGAAGATACAGATGGCAGCCTCATTGAAGATGATGTACTGGATCACAAGAAGTGCAGAAGTATATACTGTTGCTTGTCATCTTTAAAGTGTAACTTTAAAAATCTAAAATCAACAGTAGATGTGATATAAAGCAAGTTTGCAATTTACATTCATTATTTTTTCTTATACGGTTATCATGGGAAACACGAGGCGTCCTGTTTTCTGACTCTTTTTCTCAAAGAGTCAGAAAACAGAAAGTCATGTGTTTCCAAGGCCATCTGAGCGCTCACAAAGAAGCCAGTCGTGTGATTGATGGACACATTGAGCCGTGACTCTCTGTACTGGCTGGAATTCCTGTGTTTAGTCCAGGGCTGCACAACAATACAATACAATACAAGAATGGTTCATGCAGCCCAGGCCCCTCGATTTGTTGTGCCGTGTAAAGGCACTGTAAATGAGCGGTAATCTCGCTGATCTCCGCGGAGCTGCACACATATGTGCACATGTAAAAGGACCCTAAGGCCACTGTAGCCCTAACATATTTTGTCTGGTCATTGGCAACCTAGGTGCAGCAGTTGTCTTTTATACAAGCTCAGCTTGTATGTTCTGCAACCTACTGACACTAAGCTAAAACTCAGCACCAGTGGGCTAACAGATCCTGCTCAGAGGTCGCTTCCTGTTACCCATTGTCTTCTGTGTACCCAATATAATTTGGTAGATGGTTACTTGAATTGCTTGAGTAACCATTTATACTATGTCAGTAGGTACCCTGCACTGAAGCTGACTGTGGGTAGAATTGTGGGGGAGACAGAGTGAAACACAATTGTGCTAGATCCAAAGAGGACAACAGGTGTCTTTTCTATTTTAATAAGCAACTACTTATATAAAAATATTATTATATTCAGCATTTTCACTTAGGAAATTGACATAATGTCTAAATGCAACAAAGCTCTAGCTAAATAGATAGTTTTAGTATTACCTGCTTTAAAATTTTCACACTTTCATGGATAGGGCGGGGCAGTCCCACCAATGTATCAGTGTCACTGATAAAGGAAGAGATAAAAAGAAAAGGTTACTTCATCTGGATATACCAAAAGCAAAAATTAGCCAGATTCTACTGTGTTTCTTTATAATCTGGTCATCCCACAAAACTCTTGAAGTGAAAATATAAATGTGCACATTGATGGGTGAATAATAACATTTATATTTTCACTCTATACCGGAGTGCCTCCTCGTTCAAACTATTTGTGGATTTGGAAGCCTGAGTCTGGTTACCTGAGTTTGTGCACCCACTTTGAGCCACCACAGTGCCGTCCGGCAACCATTTATTCGTAATTATATTATATTATATTATATAATATAATATACATATATATATATATATATATATATATATATATATATACACACACACACATATTATATATATATATACATACACACAGTGGTACCTTGGTTTAAGAGTAACTTGGATTAAGAGCATTTTTTGCTTAAGAGCTCACAGTTTTTCAGAATTGTGACTTGGTTTAAGAGCATTGCTTTGGTTTAAGAGCTCCCTGTACTGGGTGGGAGGGGGAGATGGGGAGGGGCATGGTCTGCATAGCGGGGTCTACAGCACTGTACTCTGACCCAGGAAGTCTCCCTCACCTTCCAAATCATAGCAGATCCACTTCAGGCTGGGGCTTACATCAGGGGACAGGACTGTGGGGGTAATCTCTTCATAGCTGTAACCCCTCTCTCCCCAGACAGAGTGCTGCACGTATGTGCCCACATCTGCCCTGCTCATTCCTTCATACTCCCTGCAGTCTCTGTCAGCCCTTGTGTTTCCCATACTCTCCATTACTTACAGTAACTTATAATATCACATATTCTGCTGTTTCTGAATGTTTGTTTCATCTGTTTTACATGTTATTCAGAATAATAAATCATTATTTTTGGGCTGTGGAATCAATTGTCTGCATTTCTATCATTTCTTATGGGAAAATTTGCTTTGGTTTAAGAGTGGATTTGTATTACAAGGAAATTATGCTCGTAATCCAAGGCACCACTGTATAGGCAATAAAATAGCTGTCAGTGAATTTGAATGTGGGTTGCATAAGAAAAATCACGAATAAGGTACATTAGATTTGTATTGATACACACTGTCCTAGGGTGAACCCAATAAATTTGTTCCGACTCATTTCCAGGAAATCTTCAATGTCCTTTTGTCTGAAAGATAACAGAGACAGAATAGGATGTATAGGTCTAAATATGAAACACATATCAAACACATTGAAAAGAGGCTCTCTCATAAGGTTAGGGCACAACCATGTTCCTATTAGCCTGAAAAGGAATGCATAAGGATATGTGCACATACACCATTTTCTGAGGCTTACTTTGAGTCTATTTGTGCGTATGGATCATAATGGACTGATCTCACACTTTGTGTACTGTATTGTATTGTATCACAATGCACTTTATTGCCTGGACGTGTTCTATTTGTTTTAGCCATATGTCTATGGTTTACAATTATTTGTCACCTTCATAACATGACAACCTTTTACTTTTCCACCCTATCAGCAGTTGGGTATTGCTGAGGTCCAGTTAACATTGCACCCTTCCCTCTTCATTTTAAAAAAGGGTCTGTCTTTGAGAAATGACCTTTAATGACACAATTTACACCAATCTATTTTCTCTGAAGGAAGTGTGTGACCATACTCATTCAGCAATTAGCCTACCTCACTTTAGGTGCCCAAGGCAGGCCCTTAGGAAAGCACACCATCTCCATGTGATTCCTCAGGGCAGACAAAGGTTGTGACATAAGATCTCGTTCTTGCACATCAGACTCCGTATCTATCATGTTTTCTGAATCCTCATTCTCTTCCTCTTCTGCTCCAGTAGATTCTTCACTCTTGAAAGGATCTTTCTCATTGTACAGATCCAGGCTGTCCTGTATAAAATGAACAATGGTGCAGTCAGAATAGATATTATTAATTGAAAGCCTAAGTACTAGTATCACTAGTATGTGACTATGTAGGCTTTTACAATTCAGCTATGGGTTTTCAGAGAGTATCTATTGTTTGAGTAAGCTTTATGTTCTCATTTACACTTATCGGCTATGTTCACACAACGTTTTTTCAGCTCCGTTTAAAATGACGTCCGTTATTTTGAGTCTAGAATAACGGACGTTTTTTAGCAGCCTGGCCTCCCATTAGTGCAATGACTGATGTTTGCACATTATTTTAGTTTGGGATTACTAATTGGACTTTGGATGCGTCTTAATTTAAAAGTCCATTTAATAGTAAAAACGGAGAAATAACGGTGACAAAAGAAGAACTGTGCGTGAACTACTAATAAAAAACGTCCGCTGTTTGCAAAAGACGTCCGAAAATAATGTTCATGTTCATTATTTGACGTCCGCGGCAAAAACGTCTGTTTCAATGCATTGTGTGCATTGGACGTCCGTCTTTCCATTGACTCCAATGCATTGCCGTCAGTAAAAACGGACGTTTTTTTAAATAGCGAAAGCGGACGTTTTTTCTCCATTTGTAACGTTGTATGAATATACCCTGAATACAAAACCACAAGAGGTGCAGAATAATACTCAAACACTCAATGCTCATATACTCAAACCATACCCTCCGACTGCGTCTCCCACGTTTCTGCTGTTCCCCCAATTCAATGCCATAAGATGGAGGAGCTGTGGCCTTCATGTTCTTAATTACTTGGATGCAGTCTTCAGATAATGGTGGAAGACCCAACTCGGCTCTCTTCTCCTCCTTAGCCTTCTGTAGCTCAGAGAATCCGCCTAGTGTGAACTGATCAATTTAATTACATTAGTGCCATACATTTACCATGCACAATGCCATGTAAAATATGATATGTTGCTAGAAACATACCAGCAGCACTTTCCACAGCAGCAGAAGGACCTTTTTCATAGGAAAGTGCGGAGAGTGGCCACTGCAGAACTTGGTAACCATTGTGAAAAGGAGATGAGCAAATGGTTCTTCATCATTAGATGGGAGGGCTTGGATAAATACACATACATCCCATCACAATTGTCATAGACTCTATATCATAATATCTATACAATACAGGTGTTAGGAAGTTTCCAGTGGAGGACATAAGAGTATAATTAAAGGAGAAGTCCGGCGAAATTTTTTTATTAAAGTATTATATTGTCCCCCAAAAGTTATTCAAATCCCCAATATACACTTATTACAGAAAATGCTTATAAAGTGTTTTTTTCCCCTGCACTTACTACTGCATCAAGGCTTCACTTCCTGGATAACATGGTGATGTCACGACCCGACTCCCAGAGCTGTGCGGGCTGTGGCTGCTCTGGGAGTCGGGTCGTGACATCACCATGTTATCCAGGAAGTGAAGCCTTGATGCAGTAGTAAGTGCAGGGAAAAAACACCTTATAAGCATCTCCTGTAATAAGTGTATATGGGCAATACAATACTTTAATAAAAATTTTCACCAGGCTTCTCCTTTAAAATTAAAAAAAAAAAAATACTGCTATTGATGATTGTATATACTGGTTTCTGACTTTTACAGTGTTATTCATTGTTACTTAACACTGAAATGAATGGACAGTTACTCACCAAGCTCTGTGCGGAATGTCTCCCTCTGCGTCTTCCATTCAGGTTCATCTTCTGGTGATTCCTGCCTTACATTCTCCACCAGCAGATACATAACACTCAAAAACACCCTAAATTAAGCAAACTATGAGCATAATAACACAGACTTCTATGGCAAGCATTCTAATATCACTAATATATTACTATCTAATATCAATGACAATTAAAGTAATTCATATTCACGCCTCTCCGCTCAAAGAATTGACATGTCAATTCTTTGAGCAGAGAGTCGCGAAGAACGGAGGCACGCAAGATCTTCCATAGACAGCCTGTATGACACTAAGGTAGGGGGATTCTGCGGCAGAGAGTTCAGCCACGGAATTCTGCCGCTTTTATTCCATGTGAACTGACCCTTTCTGTCAAAGTTGCCCAATTTTGACACAACCTGGGCAACTGTGTATTATTAATGGCGCTCTCCATATCTACCATGCAGGGGCGTAACTACCACTATAGCAGCCATAGCGGCTGCTATGGGGCCCGCCGCATCAGGGGGCCCCATGGCCTGCTCCTGCAATACACTGGGCCCCCTGAGCCGTCATCATTTGCAGCACCGGGTGGCCCTGCTGGTCTCCTGGGTTTTGCAAATGTCCCTTTAACTGCAAGCACTCCTGACCAGAGCTAGCAGTCATGGGGGGGGGGGGGGCGCCCAATCAAAAGTTTTCTATGGGGCCCAGCCATGTCTAGTTACGCCCCTGCTACCATGTCTTTTGGAAAGCTAGGACTGTGAATCATAAATGGAGTTTTCTGCACAATATCCCAGCCATAATAATACCAACACATCACCCCTAGGGAGTCCATACCCCTGATTGTAATGCATAATGTACATCCTTAACTGGCCCTTCTCCTCCCCAGTAAAAGATGATCTCTTTGTGGCAGGATACTCCAGGCGCTCCTGGCAGTCACATACACTGCTCGATTTAACCTACCAGGGTTTTGAAAGGGTTGCCTATTGCGCAAGCAAAATTATAGGTACCCTTTAAAACTAGTTAGTTGAAATTAGTCCAAATGTTTGTGTTAGACGAGAAGCCAATAGAAGATAGGGACTAGAAAGAGAACATACTTTTTTATACAGCATTGTGGAACATGAGGACCTTAATGTTCTTCTACTATAGAGGGCAAATTAAGAATTCCAACTTTATTAAATGAAAATAGGTAACTTGTTAAATCCTTGAATTTATTGGCACTACTGAAAATGTGTACAGATACTAACCTGTGCTACAACCCACAACAACAACAGCATCCATATTACCTGAGCTCAGTGCTGTCAGCTAAAGACAGAGCGGGTTTCCTGAGAGCCCTGCTGCAGGCCTGGCTGTTCCTGGAAACAGAAGGAGATGATCTAGCATTAATGGGAGTTTGAGCCTCATGTAAAACAGTAGGAAGCAAGGTTTATGAAAGAAAGTAGTGTCAAAAAAGATCAGGACACCGCCCCAGTCACTGTTTGGCTAAGCAGGCAATCGCTCAGCTGGGCCATGATGTTGAAGCTGGAAGAGCCGGGTATGATGTGATGCACCAAGATTTCAGCTGAAAATGACATCTGGCAGCCATCAGTGGGTCCCGGAAGCGGTGCAACAGAGGAACCGGGATGGGCAAGTTTACTTTGTATGTTATTTGCCCTGACAACCCCCCCCCCCCCCCCCCCGCCTTTCTCTCTTTTTTGAATTTCACAGGACTTCTCCTTTCTTCTTTAATAAAACTC
Organism: Dendropsophus ebraccatus; assembly: GCF_027789765.1. NCBI lineage: Eukaryota > Metazoa > Chordata > Amphibia > Anura > Hylidae > Dendropsophus > Dendropsophus ebraccatus. Next base: position 135,427,311 of record NC_091454.1, read on the forward strand.
CCCCTTTAGGTGTGTGTGTGTGTTCGTGTAACATACGCAATCTCCATGTTCAGCAACTCCAGAAAGACCGCAAATGTTCCCATCTGGTACAGAAGGAAGCAGTTATAGCGGGACCAGCGTACGACATCAGATTCAGTTTCACACTCTCCAAACACACCTGGTCAGGAAAATTTTAAAATGAGATGTTTGGAAATTATTGATCTAAAAAGCATAGGTAACACTTAGATAGCTTGTATAAATATTATGCAGCACCTTAAAGGGGGGGTTCAGGGATTAATATTGATGACCCATTAAATCAGCCATATGTGATTGTAGGGAACACACTCCAACCAGTCGGCAGGAGGAAAGTGATGTGGTCTAACATGCATACAGCTGTATGGAGTCGCAACACTAGTGATATAACGCCAAGGACTACTTCACCTTTTCTCTACTGATTACATGTCTCACATAATTGACTGAATGCAACCACAGGATATTATGCCATTATGTAAACTACATCACATCTGGCTAGTTGTTGCATGGTGTTTATGGACTATGAAGAAATGTATCAATCTAGGACAAGCCCTTTAATGAGTAAGCTATATAAGAGACCTGTAAAGTCCTACTCCCCACAAGGAGGAAAACCAACATCAAGAGCTCACCTTGTGCTAAGTACAGAACCGCTCTGGCGGCAGAGAGCCGCTTCTCCCTGATAACCACCTCTAACTCATCAATGAGACGCATGACGTGAGTTCTATGCTGGGCTGGATCCAAAGATATCCATCTGGCCTCCCCTCCTGGAAGAAGGATTTCATTGCAAAAGTATTCTTTTTTTTCGGTTCAAGTGGTATTCCTCTCCTCTCCTCTAAAAGCATATGCATTATCTCTATAATATGTACACTATGGGGGAGATTTATCAAACATGAAGGACTGGGAAACTGGCTCAGTAGCCCCTAGCAACCAATCAGATTCCACCTTTCATTCCTCACAGACTCTTTGGAAAATGAAAGGTGGAATCTGTTTCACATTACACCATGTTTGATAAATCTCCCCTTATCTCTATACATCTTCAGAACACTATAGTGATATACACACCACCCAGACCACTTTTAGAGCAGAGTGGTAGTTGGTAACCTAGACAACTAGCTGTCAACAATGGGATGGAAACAGCAACATATCAGGAGAAGGTTGTAAGTTTGCTCAATAAAATGTTTTTGCAAAAATATTTAAATTGACAAGTCCTACAAGTATAACTATATTAGCTGAGATGGGAATATCCCTTTAACCTTATAAAGGTCACAATAAGATCTTGTGAACAACCACTTGTAGAGGGTGTTTATATTAACTTTCTTGAAAGAAAGCAGATACACACATTCAACTGAGCTGGAATGCATCCATTTAGATAGATAGTTGACACAAATTTTATGAACGCACCCAAAGAGACACATAACTGTTACCTTGGAGTCTAAACCTTTCGTCAAAACACCTGCGGTTAAGGAGTAGCTCTGGCTCCTCTGTGTAGCTGTACAGTTCTAGGGTATTAATAAGAGGGCAATGTTAGGTTTTATCAGCGAGATAAATAGAAAATCATACCTGGGTGTAGGAAAACAGCAACATAATATTAGAGATGAGCGAACCTTGAGCATGCTCGAGCCCATTCGAACCCGATCGTTCGGCATTTGATTAGCAGTGGCTGCTAAAGTTGGATAAAGCTCTAAGGTTGTCTGGAAAACATGGATACAGCCAATGACTATATCCATGTTTTCCACATTGCCTTAGGGCTTTATCCAACTTCAGCAGCCACCGCTAATCAAATGCCGAAAGTTCGGGTTCGGATGGACTCGAGCATAGGGCTGGGCGGTATACCGTGAAAATACCGATACCGTCACTGGCGTCGGTTAACCGACCTCAGCTTTGCCAGGACGGTATCTGCGGTATTTTCACTTTCATCTACCCGTCTGAGCCCTAAGCTGCACAGGTTGAAGGATGTCTCGTGTGCTGTGTGTGCAGGGACGCACAGACAGCACATAAGAGACTGGCACTGTGTGTCAGAGCGCCCCGCATCACCAGCCCGTCCCCCAACCCCCCAGCGTGTCAGAGCGCCCCGCATCGCCCGGCACAGCACAACGGAGCCGCCACCCGCCCGCCCCCGCTTCTCCCAACCTCTCGGCGTGTCAGAGCGCCCCGCGTCACCCGCCCGGCATGGCACACCACCCTTCTCGTCTCAGCCAGTTTCCGCGGCAAGCACATGCCTCTCAGCGGCCCGGCACAGCACAGTGGAGCCGCCACCTGCACGCCCCAGTGCCCCCCGCCACCTGCACGGCCTGTAAGAGCATCACGGCCAGTCTTCTATGTGCTGTCTGTGCGTCCCTGCACACACAACACACGAGACATCCTCCAACCTGTTCAGCAACACATGAGAAAAAGAGCAACGTTTCTGACCACAACCGTGGTCTTTTCTCAAGCCAAATAACATTGTGGTCAGAAACATCACTGTTTTCAACATAAATGTAAAAAGGTGGAGATTTATTCACAGTCCAACTAGAATGCTGCTACTATATGAATAGAGATAGATAGATAGAAAGATCTATCTATCTATCTCCTGTCTGTCTGTCTGTCTGTCTATCTCCTTGATTGATCAATAGATAATAGATAGATACAGATAGATAGATACAGATAGATAGATAGATAGATAGATAGATAGATAGATAGATAGATCTCTTCTATCTGTATCTAGCTATCTCCTATCTATCTATCATCTATTGATCGATCAAGGAGATAGATGGATAGGAGTTAGATAGATAGATAGATAGATAGATAGATAGGAGATAGAGATAGATAGATAGATAGATAGGAGATAGATAGGAGATAGATAGATAGGAGATAGGGAGATAGAGAGATAGATACAGATGGATAGGAGATAGATAGATAGGAGATAGGGAGATAGAGAGATAGATCTATCTCCTATCCATCTGTATCTATCTATCTATCTCCCTATCTCCTATCTATCCATCTATCTCCTTGATTGATCAATAGATAATAGATAGATACAGATAGATAGATAGATACAGATAGATAGATAGATACAGATAGATAGATAGATAGATACAGATAGATAGATAGATAGATCTCTTCTATCTGTATCTAGCTATCTCCTATCTATCTATCATCTATTGATCGATCAAGGAGATAGATGGATAGGAGTTAGATAGATAGATAGATAGATAGATAGATAGGAGATAGGGAGATAGATACAGATGGATAGGAGATAGGGAGATAGAGAGATAGATCTATCTCCTATCCATCTGTATCTATCTCCCTATCTCCTATCTATCTATCTATCTATCTATCTATCTATCTAACTCCTATCCATCTATCTCCTTGATCGATCAATAGATGATAGATAGATAGGAGATAGCTAGATACAGATAGAAGAGATCTATCTATCTATCTATCTTCTATCTATCTGTATCCATCTATCTATCTGTATCTATCTATCTGTATCTATCTATCTATGTATCTGTATCTATCTATTATCTATTGATCAATCAAGGAGATAGATGGATAGATAGGAGATAGATAGATAGATAGATAGATAGATAGGAGATAGATAGATAGGAGATAGATAGATAGGAGATAGATAGATAGATAGATAGATAGATAGATAGATAGATAGATAGATAGGAGATAGGGAGATAGATAGATAGATAGATAGATAGATAGGAGATAGGGAGATAGATAGATAGATAGAGATAGATACAGATGGATAGGAGATAGAGAGATAGAGATAGATCTATCTCTCTATCTCCTATCCATCTGTATCTATCTCTATCTATCTATCTTCTATCTATCTATCTATTGATCGATCAAGGAGATAGATCGATATATAGATAGATAGGAGATAGATCTATCTATCTATCTCCTATCTCCTATCTATCTATCATCTATTTCCTCTGCCTATCTATCTCCTATCAATCTATCCATCTATCTCCTTGATCGATCAATAGATAGATAGATAGATAGGAGATAGATAGATAGGAGATAGATATAGATAGATAGATAGGAGATCTATCTATCTATCTATCTCCTATCTATCTATCTCCTATCTATCTATCTATCTATCTATCAATCATCTATTTCCTCTGCCTATCTATCTCCTATCTATCTATCTATCTATCTATCTATCCATCCATCTATCTCCTTGATCGATCGATAGATAGATAGATAGGAGATAGATCTATCTATCTATCTATCAGATAGGAGATAGATAGATAGATAGGAGATAGATAGATCTATCTCCTATCTATCTATCTATCTATCTATCGATCAAGGAGATAGATGGATAGATAGATAGGAGATAGATAGGCAGAGGAAATAGATGATAGATAGATAGGAGATAGATAGATAGATGATAGATAAACCTGTATATACTACATACACATCATACTGTATACACTCTGAGTCCCTATAGTACATAGCTATATACCTGTATATACATGTCCTGTGGTGTGTCCATAGCTGTATGCTGTATATACACGACCTGTGGTGTGTACATAGTTTGGGTTGTTGCTCATTGAGTTACTGTACTTTTTTAAAAACATAATATTCCCAGTTTGGTATGGCCAAGTGGGTGTGGCTTGTAAAAGGGGGTGTCGCTTACAAAGGGGCGTGTCATAGTTATCGTCCATTTATCGTTACCGCAGCTACATATGCGATAAACCGCGATATTGATTTAGGCCAATATCGCCCAGCCCTACTCGAGCATGCTCAAGGTTCGCTCATCTCTATATAAGATGCTATTATATTATCCAAAACAGACATAAAAAAGCTTATTCGCAATCCAACAGTGGTTAAAAGGAGTTTTCTAGTCAATCCTATCAGAGAACATAGATGCCCATCAGTCAGGCCACTCATGCATTGGTGGAGTCAGCTCATTCAGATGTTACCAATATGAAAACTGCCCGTTCACTTGTATAGACTCTGTACAATGCTACATTTGCACTTTACTTCCCCTGGTAATAACAGCTGATTCCACTTCTTCCACTATCTTAGATATTAAAGCGATACTGTATACACTAACCTCTCCCCCAAATTGATGGTACCGCCTATTTGATGAAAGTAAGGACCATATGTAAGCGAGTACCACTTACAGAGCCTATTTCATGGCTTGATAATCATTTAGTGATGGATTTCCATTGTGTTCCCCAGTGTTCTTCTGCGCTCTGCTCGCTTCCCGGACTCTCCGCTGTAGCTTCTAAGGGGGTCTCTGAACTCACAGGCCGCTCAGTCAATCACTGGACAGGACCTCTGTGGCCAGTGATTGGCTGAGCGGCCTGTCAGTTCAGAGACCCCCTTAGAAGCTACAGCGGCGGTTCCAAGAAGCGAGCAGAGGGTAGAAGAACGCTGGAGAGGTATGTATACAATTTATTATTTTCTTTTACACAGTCATCAGCCATTGGCCAACACTATTACATGTAGCAATGTGTGGTCAGTGTCCAATGATTTTAGGTCAGGACCAAAAGACAAGATCAGCCAATAATTTTTGTCATCAGTTGATCATTGTCTCTATTACGTGGAGTGATAACCGGCCGATTACACTGGTCAAATTTTCAAAAGTTGTTTGGTTCAGAAATAAAATTATCAATTTCTTAATGATTTTTATGTGCTGAATTCAAATATCACAAGGAAAAATGTTAATTGGTTCTAGTTTCTATGATATGAAAGAGTTCTCATGTTACTGTTTTGTGAATTGTATAGAATACAGTATAATAGCCAACATATTTATTACTTCTGCAATCATAAGCAAGTTTACTGTTCATAAACTTTTGAAATATATTCATAGGAAACTTAGTTCTATCTGAAGTCAACTACAATTTACAGGCATATCCAAGAATTTTTACAAATTAATTATGTTTATTGAACTCAGGAATGTAGGTCCTTATTCCATGGCTTCTCGGTGCATTTACACGTTTTTTATGTTCATACATGGGATTGTCTCTGATAACTGTCCAACAGTAATCTGCAAGCATTGATGGGTTCCATTTACCCCGATACCTTAGGCTAGGTTCACACTGCGCTTTTGCTATCAGTGTTTTTCATCCGTTTTTTTTTTGCAAAAAACGGATGCATTTGTGTGCATCCGTTTTGATCCGTTTTTCCATTATAAAAAAAAAGGATCGAAACAGATCCGTTTTTTTTAACTGACACAAAAGTAGTGTTAACACTACTTTTGTGTCAGTTAAAAGAAACGGATCCTTTTTTTTTTTTTTTTTTTTATAATGGAAGACACTGGAAAAGCAGATCAAAACGGATGCACACAAATGCTTTTGTTTTTTATCCGTTTTTCGCAAAGAACGGATGAAAAACACGGATAGCAAAAACTTAGTGTGAACCTAGCCTTATACCATAACTATTGGTCATTCTAAGATGATGCAATATACCAGTTGATGATGCAATACTGATGATGAAAACTTTTCCTAGTATTGTATCACAGGCTGTGAGAAGTATAGAAAGTACGTCTATATCTTAAAAATTAAAGTTAATTTCAAAATTTGAACATCATTTTCGATCTCAGCACCCCAAAATTAGTTAAGTTCAACTATTTTCATGTCGGAACCTTTTTTGGCTGTTGAGCAGTGTTATTGCTCCATGTAATAGGACCCTAAGTGCTTCCCATTTGTGTCTTTTAAAATGGTCCCGGGGCCTTGGTTACAGTAAAATATTTTCTGTTAATCAGCAGCAGCCAAGTCAATAAGAGGGGCACTGTTTAGGCTAGGGATGAATAAGAGAAATCCTGCCGGGGTGTTCCTAATGAAAAGGAGGGTGGGGAGGAAGAAAGGAGTGGCGTCACATGGAAGCCCTAGGCCACACCTCATTGACTCGGCGGCTGCGGATGAAAAGATTATTTTTTACCCTAACCAAGGCACTGGGTACATTTTAACAAACATGACCAGGAAGGACTTACTCTCATCAAACAAACAGTACCAGAGGTTGGGGGGGGGGGGGGGGGGGGGAGTGGTGGTTATAGTATCATTTTAAGACTTGGTACTCATCAATTATTGCTTAATCAATAGTTTTATTGTAAACGCATATATTGATGGGTGCCAAGTCATTGCATCTATGCTAAGAAGGAGTGGATTCCAACTTGGGTACCTAGAAAATGTAGCTAACTGTTAATTTCATGAGAATAGGTAAAATGTAGACATCTTTAGAGGTAAATAGACACAAGCGTGTCTAACGTTGCTTTCCTTTATCCAAGAGTACAGTGAACCCACATCCATCTGATCGGTAGGAGTCCCAGTGGTCAGACCACCACCAATCAGACATGCCGTGGACAGGTGATGAGTGAAGCAGTTACCTTCACTGCAGAGTTGATCCTTAACTGCCATCAAAATTCCTGTATTTACCTGATAACTCAGCTGACAAGTGATCAGAATCATTGTACTCAAATTCTAGACTTGGACCATCCAGAGAGCCCTGCAAAAAAACGAAATCCGGTAAGAGCTTAGACTTATTCGTCCATTCATATTCAGAGAAGCGACAGATCCCAAAAGAAAATCATTATGAGGAGAAGCTTTATATTCCCCCCTTTAAGATCTGTTCCTAGTTCTCCACAAGAACAAGAGGAAATCTTCACACAACTATTACGTATAAGCCTGAGGGAGCAAAAAAGAAATTATATGGCCACCTTCATACCTATTCCCAGAGATCTGCCAAATTCATAGTGGAATCTGAAACAGCTAAGGATAGTATATGCCACACAGGTCCTGTCCAGGCATGATGGGAATTGTAGTTCTGCAACAGCTGGAGGGCCAGAGTTTGACATCCCTGGTATATGCTAACTACATATTATGAACTGCAGGTACATAACAAGAACAGAAAATCAAACTGCTGACTCATTTTTATGTGAATAGAGAAGAAAATATCACTTAAATCTAGTACACTTTGTTAGATAACACTATTTACATGGTTACACAACTTTCCATGCCAGATTCAGAAAAATAAGAAAAGTATAGATCTGCTTTGAGACATGCAGCGCCTGTGAACCACTTTGTACCTTGGTAACCACATATGTGAGGGATTACAAATGAGAATATTAACACGGTTGTGCCTTGGACATACAATGAATACGGTAAATGTACAAAGAAGGAATGGAATGCCTAAGGCACCCCTCAGCTGGGTTCCACAAGTCCTGGCCCGACCAGGGGTCTAGTGACCCAAAATGACAGCTGTCAGTTCAGGCCGTCAGACTCCTGGTTGGACCTACACTTGCAATCGTAATACTGTATGGATGTAATAATAGGTCTGTATTGAGGTAGTGTGAACCTAGCCCTGTACTCCTTTTCATGAAGCATATTTGTGTCTAAACAAAAGATAATATATATAGAGAGCCCTGTAATGTTAATGTTCAGCGCTCTTCATTATGATCATAAATGTCTATACATACTAAGTGATAGTTTGTTGATTTTAACCTTTCCTAGCCCCATGTTCTTAACTGGTCAGAATGTCAGCTTAGGGTGTGTAACAGATAGCAGTGAAAAGTCTAAAAATAAGCCGAGAGTCACCAGCTGGTCAAAGACTATGTACAGAATGCAGCCATTACTTATGTTGTGCCAGGGACCGATGCAATATTCTTTATCTATTTACTAGTTCAGAATAAAACCATTTTATAATAACATGGAGCCGCTGGCCTAGGCTATTGTGGAGCACTCGATACTTCTGTGCATCATATGGTCACCCCATTGTGTGTCATGTTTTGATAGCACTCCCATCGGTCACCTCTAGAAAAAGTCTCATGACTAGTGGGACCTGTCTTGTCTCTCCTGAAGATGCAGCTCCCATCCAACTCTGTGTATTTGAAAACAGCACTGGTTCCTGAGCTGGTTCTGTATTCCCATACAGTTCAATGGAGGGCAACTCTTGGCTAAAGCTCCACTGACACAGTGGTGGCATATCAAATTGATATGCCACAGATGCACTTTGTGACAAAGCCCATAACCCATATCTCCTCAAACTTGTATATTTAAAGGAATTTTCCACTGAACAGTTCTTGTTACTAATTAACAGGATAGGTGATAAGTGTCTAGTCTAAGGGAACACCACTGGAGTCATGATTGATCATGAGAACAAGCCCCCTGTATGAATGGCACATGTGCTGCAGCTCTATGGCACTGACGGGGTTAGTCCAATGCTGTACTCATCCCACAAAGTCTAGGTGATAAATTGCAGGGTTGTTTAAAAGAAAACCCCTTTAACCTAGGCATTTCAAACACAACATGCCAGAGTTATGCTCAGCCTTATGTTCTGCTACTAATCCTACCATGCACAGATACTTTACATTATTAAATAATTCTAATACATTAGAGACTAAACATATAAATAGCCAACTTACACTAAACTAAAGGAACTAGACGCAAAAAAGCAAAGGTCCGAAACCTCAAGACAAAAACCGAGAGATCCTTTACATACTGAAAGCGAATGTAACATCAGGCACATTCACTTTAAGTGTTGCACATGAAAAGAACAGCGCTGGCAAATTGGTGCCGCAGTCCTTTCTTTTGATCCGTGTCCCAGTTGCCACGCACAGTGCCGGTCTATTAGAATCAATAAAGTGTCATGGAGGGGTGGAGGTTTCCTCCCACCGGGGGGTAGGCCAGCCTGCCTCCAGCGCTTCAGTCCAGGTCGGTGTTCGGTAATAGACTATGCACAGGAACCTGGCCACAGTTAAAAAAAAAAAAAAAGTGTCACAGCATTGGCTTTCCCGCACCTGTTTATCCATGTGCAAAACTTAAAGCGAATGTATTAAAAAAAACTAAACTAATTTGGCTGGAAGATTCAACTATATCTAATTGCAGATCAGTCCTCTGTTGGCAGATAAATGAGACATCCTATTGATTTAATGGGACAGGTGGAACTTCAAGGGAGTTGGCTGGAAATTTGATAGTATGAACAGACCCGTACTGACAGCACACACGAGGTGAGCTTGTGAGCTCCAACGTCTTACTATGTGTGGGCCGTCAGTTCTGGGAACACATACGGATATATGAAAGGTACCTTATGTCTCCTTGACCAAACAAATATCTAATGCTCCTTTTACACAGACAGATTATCTGACAGATTTTTAAACCCAAAGCCAGGAATGGATTTGAAAAGAGGAGAAATCTCAGTCTTTCCTTTATGATCTGTTCTCTGTTTATTGTCTGTTCCTGGCTTTGGCTTCAGTAATCTGTCAGGGTCCTTTTACACACACAGATTTATCTAACAGTGTCAGCAGTTTGAATGTGAATTGCATCTAAGGGACAGTAAACACAGCGTAATTCCGCAGCGAAGCACTCTGCCATGCTCAGTGTGCTGCTTTGAGCAAATGGGAGAGCGCGAGCTCATCCGCTTCCTCTCTGCTCAAAGAACTAACATGTTAGTTCTTTGAGCGGAGAGCGGTGGCAGTGGACAAGCGTGCGCCCTCTCATTCACTCAAAGCAGCACAATGAGCGCGGCGGGATTACACCGTGCCCTAAGGGTATGTGCACACTGGTCGCCCTCCTGCTTGATGTTCTGCTGGTCCCATAGGCTCCCTTCTATGTGCAGGCAGATTCCACCATCTGCCCAAATAATTTGTCAATTCTTTTGCCGGACGGTGGAATCTGCCTCAGTATAGAATGGAGCCTATGGGACCAGCAGAACTTTAAGAAGGAGCGCTGGGGGGATAGGCGGAATTCCCTGGAAATCATCCGCACTGATTCCATAGTGTGCACATACCCTGAATGAGCAGGAAATAGCTGCCAACACCCTGCACACCTATCAGCACTTTATAGCTATCTACCGGCAGAAAGCTGAGTCTTTTGACGTTAGGGGACTCCTTTAGGCTGGGATGGTCATGTGACCACACAGGTGCAGCAGGTACACTAACACACTGTGACCCCATATACAGTGCACTGTACACAGACAGGAGATGAGAAATGCTTCTGTACCTTTGACCCTAAGTAAAGCAACTGGAGGTATTACTCCTACTCTGTGGAACTACAAGTTCAGAATCCATAACACACTTCTGAGGATGACCCCAGAGCCTGACCCTGACCCCCACTTCCTGGCGTCCCTATAACTTGTATTCCCCTCTTCCTACAGGTGCCCCCGGTATAGTCCAGTAGCTTGTTATTCCGCCCCCCCGTAGTCGCTCTGGCCTCTCCTCACCTCGGGTTCCCTCCTCCTGCCCTTGCTGCTCCCCTCCATGCCGAATCCGTAGCTGTCACTCACAGCTCCGTGACACACACGTGCTGCACAGTGGCGGGGACTGACACCGCCCCCCTTTCTGCTCGCTCATTGATTGGCCACAGCAAGCAGGCGTGATGCAGAACTTGTTTTTCTTCCTGATAATTGGTTAGAAGTTACGAGAGGGCGGGGCCACAGACAGGACGAGCAGATTGTGTAGTAGTTCTGCTGACACCTGAGTTGGGGGCGGCGAGACATTGCAGGGTACGGCGCTGTGCACACAGGGTGCGGGCCACTGAAAACGCGTCCAGCTTATGTATGGGTTAATAATAACAACCCAGCTGGTGTGCAATAAGGTTTAGAAGCTATGTGAGGTCAACCAATGCAATAGCCGGAAACACGAGCCAGGGTTGTAGGACAGGAGAAGTTTACACCTGAAAATCCACAGCTCTTGGGGCAGGGGAATCCCCCTCAGCCCCCAGTGTATATTGTGGCCGGCTGGGAAAGTGCAAGGAGCACACTATAGGGAAAGATACTGTAATATACCACAGACCTTTCTGTTAATGCTTATAGAAGTGACCCCAATATACGAGTGCTTGCCTGGGGTCACAAGTCTATGCTGGTCACTCTGGAGCACACAAATCACTTGACCTGTTAACTTGGTATTATTGGTGGGCCACCATTCCAAGGATGTACAGGACTGCACGGAGCAGCTGTGCCCATAACAAAGTGCCAAGAAGCAAACCTGCTAGGTTTCTGCAATCTTTGACAAATCCAGAGTCTCCCTGGTAACATATTGTCATGGATTCCATTACCGCTCTTCCTCCCTCTGCTGGCTCTACCATCATCTGGGTAATTGTAGACCCTTTCTCCAAAATGGCGCACTTTGTTCCTCTCTCTGGACCACCATCTGCCACCTGACCGGTCCACCTTTTTGTGAAACACATCATCTTCTGCTTGCATGGTCTGCCGATCCACATGATTAATAACTAGAAAATGTACCCGGCGCTGTCCGGGTATAAAGTGTCAGTGTGTTAATTAGATTTGTGCCAAGGTCGCCCAGGAGGCAAATCTATGCCCTTGTTTTTTTTTGTTTAAGGGTATAAACCCACACACCGTATAAGCAGCGTATTTACTGCTGCGATACGCAGCAAATACGCAGCAAACACGCAGCAAATACGCAGCAAAAACGCAGCAGATTATATCTAAATAACTGAACACAGCATCAAATCTGTACCAACAAATCTGCTGCGTATTTGCTGCGTATTTGTTGCGTATCTGCTGTGTATACGGTGTGTGGGTTTGTACCCTAAGTAAAAATCGCCAGGAGCTCTATATATCCCTTTATACGCTATATACCCCGACAGTTCTGCACTGTTTATGTAAATTGTAGCTTATGCACATTAGAAATAAACTAAAAACTTTAAACATCCTAAATACCTAATAGCCAAACTGAGATGTCATGTGATCAAACTGTATACAGAGCCTGGTTCTATACAACATTGGCAATTTCATATACAGCCTGGTTCTATACAACATTGGCAGTTTTATATACAGCCTGGTTATATACAACATTGGTTGTTTTATATACAGCCTGGTTATATACAAAGATTGTAAGTGTTATATACAGCCTGGTTATATGCAACATTGGCAGTGTTATCCCTTTAAGGACGTGGCCCATTTTCGTTTTTACGTTTTCGGTTTTTCCTCCTTGTGTTTAGAAGGTCATAGCACTTGCATTTTTCCACCTAGAAACCCACATGACCCCTTATTTTTTGCGTCACTAATTGTACTTTGCAATTATAGGCTGAATTTTTGCATAAAGTACACTGCGAAACCAGAAAAAAATTCAAAGTGTGGTGAAATTGAAAAAAAAAACGCATTTCTTTTATTTGGGGGAAATGTGTTTTTACGCCATTCGCCCTGGGGTAAAACTGACTTGTTATGCATGTTCCTCAAGTTGTTACGATTAAAACGATATATAACATGTATAACTTATATTGTATCTGATGGCCTGTAAAAAATTCAAACCGTTGTTAACCAATATACGTTCCTTAAAATCGCTCCATTCCCAGGCTTATAGCGCTTTTATCCTTTGGTCTATGGGGCTGTGCGAAGTGTCATTTTTTGCGCCATGATGTGATCTTTCTATTGGTACCTTGATTGCACATATACGTCTTTTTGATCGCTTTTTATTACATTTTTTCTGGATTTGATGCGACCAAAAATGCGCAATTTTGCACTTTGGGATTTTTTTGCGCTGACGCCGTTTACCGTACGAGATCAGGAATGTGATTAATTAATAGTTCGGGCGATTACGCACGCGGCGATACCAAACATGTTTATTTATTTATTTGTTTACTTTTATTTAAAACCTGGGAAAAGGGGGGTGATTCAGACTTTTATTAGGGGAGGGGGCTTTTTACTATTAACAACACTTTATTTTTTTTTTTTACACATATACTAGAAGCCCCCCTAGGGGACTTCTAGTATATACACGTGGATCTCTCATTGAGATCTCTGCAGCATAGATATGCTGCAGAGATCCATGAGATCGGCACTCGTTTGCTTTCGGCTGCTGCAGCCGAAAACGAACGAGTGCCGAGCCGAGGACGGCGCCATCTTGGACGCGTCCCCGGCCGGCATCAGTAACGGAGATCGCTCCTCCGGGACAAGGTCCCGGAGGAGCGATCTCCCCCACTAGACCCCAGGGAAACGTTGCCTCCGGTAATCGGAGGCAGCTGTCAACTTTGACAGCTGCCTCCGATTAGCTAATTAGCGGGCACGGCGATCAGACCGTGCCCGCTAATAGCAGCGGTCCCGGGCTACTCGCGGCACTTCAAAGCGGGGCCGCCGCGCGGCCCCGCTTTGAAGTGGAAGTGCGGACATATGACGTACCGGTACGTCATATGTCCTTAAGAGGTTATATAGTACACAGCCGGGTTATGTACAACATTGGTAGTGTTATGCTGAGCCTGGTTATATGCAACATTGGCAGTGTTGTACAGTACACAGCCGGGTTATGTACAACATTGGTAATGTTATGCTGAGCCTGGTTATATACAACATTGGCAGTGTTATACAGTATACAGCCTGGTATACAACATTAACAGTGTTATACTGAGCCTGGTTATATACAACATTGGCAGTGTTATATACAGCCTGGTTATGTACAACATTGGTAGTGTTATACAGAGCCTGGTTATATACATTAGTAGTGTTATGCTGAGCCTGGTTATATGCAACATTGACAGTGTTAGTGGAGGTCCTGTATACATGTAGTATATAGTTGGTGGAGGCCCTGTATACCCGTAGTGTATAGTTCTGGGGTCCTGTATACCTGAAGTGTGTAGTTTGGGATTCCCCCTGCCGACTGCAGACCATAGGTAAGGTGTGTGTGCAGAAAACCTGCAGCTTATAATAATATGTGCATACAGTTAGGGCCAGAAGTATTTGGACAGTGACACAAGTTTTGTTATTTTAGCTGTTTACAAAAACATGTTCAGAAATACAATTATATATATAATATGGGCTGAAAGTGCACACTTCCAGCTGCAATATGAGAGTTTCCACATCCAAATCGGAGAAAGGGTTTAGGAATCATAGCTCTGTAATGCATAGCCTCCTCTTTTTCAAGGGACCAAAAGTAATTGGACAATGGACTCTAAGGGATGCAATTAACTCTGAAGGCGTCTCCCTCATTAACCTGTAATCAATGAAGTAGTTAAAAGGTCTGGGGTTGATTTCAGGTGTGTGGTTTTGCATTTGGAAGCTGTTGCTGTGACCAGACAACATGTGGTCAAAGTAACTCTCAATTGAGGTGAAGCAGAACATCCTGAGGCTGAAAAAAAAAAAGAAAAAATCCATCAGAGAGATAGCAGACATGAGAGATAGCGGACATGCTTGGAGTAGCAAAATCAGTCGGGTACATTCTGAGAAAAAAGGAATTGACTGGTGAGCTTGGGAACTCAAAAAGGCCTGGGCGTCCACGGAAGACAACAGTGGTGGATGATCACCGCATACTTTCTTTGGTGAAGAAGAACCCGTTCACAACATCAACTGAAGTCCAGAACACTCTCAGGGAAGTAGGCGTATCTGTCTCTAAGTCAACAGTAAAGAGAAGACTCCATGAAAGTAAATACAAAGGGTTCACATCTAGATGCAAACCATTCATCAATTCCAAAAATAGACAGGCCAGAGTTAAATTTGCCGAAAAACCCCTCAAGAAGCCAGCTCAGTTCTGGAAAAGGATTCTATGGACAGATGAGACAAAGATCAACTTGTACCATAATGATAGGAAGAAAAAAGTTTGGAGAAGAAAGGGAACGGCACATGATCCAAGGCACACCACATCCTCTGTAAAACATGGTGGAGGCAACGTGATGGCACTGGGTCACTTGTGTTTATTGATGACATAAGAGCAGACAAGAGTAGCTGTGAATTCGCAGTGAAATCTGCTGCGGATCAAGTGTCTTCAACCCTATGACAGTACATACTCGCAGCAAGATTGACATCCCACTGCAAGTATGTAAATTAACCCCCTCGGCAGCCGGAGCGTAACTTACACTGCTAGAGCCCCCATGCTGTATACACTCCCCCCCTCAGGTAGCCCCCCCCATGCTGTATACATTCCCTAACACCCCCTTACTGTATACATTCCCCAACACCACCACCCCGCAGGTAAGCCCCTTACTGTATACACTGTACACTGTTAGGGTGCCTTCACACCTACCGGATCCCTAGCGGATTTCACGCTGTGAATTCGCAGCGAAATCTGCTGCAGATCCAGTGTCATTCAACCCTATGACACTTCATACTCGCAGTGGGATTGACATCCCACTGCAAGTTTGTAAATTAACCCCCTTGGCGGCCAGAGCGTAACTTACACTGACGGAGGAATCCATCATCCCGCACGCACAGACCACTCTTAGATGGTGCAGGCTCCCCTCCAGTGTGTTCAGCGCTGTGCTGCTGCTGCCGGGCACAGCTCTATCCTCACGGCTCTGGACGCTGCACACACCGCTCCAGCTTGCTTTGGGGAGGGGGAGAGAGCCGTGCCCGGGAGCAGCAGCACAGCGCTAAACACACTGGAGGGGAGCCTGCACGATCTAACAGCGGTCTGTGCGGGCGGGATGATGGGGGCCTCTGTCAGTTTACGTTACGCTCCGGCTGCCAAAGGGGTTAATTTACATACTCGCAGCGGGATGTCAATCTCGCTGCGAGTATGTAGTGTCATAGGGTTGAATGACATTGGATCCGCAGTGAATTTCATAGTGTGAAATCCGCTGCGGATCCAGTAGGTGTGAAGGCACCCTTACTGTATTTCTTTCTGTGGATCTGTTGTGAGGCAGCTGCCCTAGCAACCAATCAGATTCCAGCTCCCTGTGAAAATGAAAGTAGTAATCCTATTGGTTGCTAAGGCCTCCAACTGCCATTTCAGCTGCAGTGTGTGCAGTGTGGAGATTCTCCCATTTATCTCTATGGGGCGCTCTCCCCCCTCCCCTCCTGTACATCTGACGGGGACAGGACCTTTGCTCTAACCTTACCGGGCACCCTATGTATCTGTGTACCAAATTTGGGGTCAAACGGTTCAGGCGTTTGGAAGTCTATACAGGACAGACAGACTTTCATTTTTATGATATAGATCAGGAGTAGAGTTTACTTCCAGGTTCTACATGGGCTTACCTGCAAGCCACATGGGCACACAGTTAAGTAGACATAAAGAGGACATATTACAAAGACAGAACACACAAAGGGAACCTGTCACCACCCTCACCTGATCCCGCTTCTGGAGGCGGTCGGGTGACTGAGATACGAGCGCCCAAAGCCCAGTGCGTGCGCTCATAGAGAATGACGGAGCGTTGGACTCATCTGAGGAGCGCGCGCCGGGCGCTCATATCTCAGTCACCCGACCACCTCCAGAAGCGGGACCCGGCGGGATCAGGTGAGTATAGGGTGCTCCAGCGGGGGGTTGGGAGCCTGTCACCCCGGCACGGGGGGTGACAGGTCCTCTTTAAATTTTTTAGGACATTTACGAATTTCATAAAGGACTTGATACAGGGTAACATACTTATTGACCAGGCTTTTTCCAGCAACATTTCCATTCCATTGCAAATATTTTTTTGGCGCAAAATAAAAGAAATCTGATGAACAACCTATAGTATTTGTTGTGCATGACCTCATTAATAATGCCTAGCAGGCAGACAGAGGGAGAACAGAGAAACAGGAACATAAAGTGGTCAGACAAAAATTGCAGGACCGAACGCCAAAAGGCCTGCGTGGAAGAACGTCCAGACATCAGTCTGACACTTGAACCAGGTATCAGAGGACATCACCCCCATCCTCCTGACTCTCACCGGAGTATAGTAAGTTCTCTGTAGAAAGCGGAACTGAATTAATCGGTCTCTTGCACTAACCACCGTGGGGTAGTAAGAATGCACCACCTCCTTCCACTGCAGATCATTCAGTGACGGTATATCAACCGACCATTTCCCATAGGCCCTTGCACTTGTACTTTATATTTTGTAACAACCTATTATTTTGTGCATTGTGTTTGTGATTTTAGTATACAGAACTTTGCTCACTGTGTATGGGTTATGTGTAATTTTGCTGTAGTTATTTATTCAGTGCAGTTAGTTATTCAGTGAGAGAGGAGAGGTAAGCATTGTGAAGATTTAGTGCAGGCTCAGGGACCATTGATATTCTATGGTTTTGTGTTGGGTATTTTTTATGTTTTTAATCTGTATTTTGGGGCATTATTTCCTTTTTGTGTCATATTGATGTTAAAGCTTTTGAATATTTTTTTTGGCGTGCCAACACTTTTTTTTTTTTTTTTTTACAAACATCTTTCTTTTGGTTTAGTGTGTCAAAATTCCTTGAAACATTGCACATCCATTGTAGAATGTAAGTGGGCATGGCTTCAGACCCATGCATTTGGCAATTCCATGGGCTGTGTTCCTACATGCATGCATGCAACTGACATTTAAAATGTTAACAGCTGGAGCTGAGGACCTGACTGCTGCTTTTTGTGTAACCATTTACTATTATGAGTTGGGAGTGGCAGCTTGTGGCCGTGACTTTCACATAAGCCGCCAAACAATGCTCTAGTTTTTCTGAATTCAGACATACCTAGTCATATATAGACAATAGGGGAATATGATTATGCATTTCCCCTTAACATGAAACTAGATGAATATACACACAATGGCTCAAAATGTTTGACAGAGTGGTGTTCGGTATCGGTGATCTGACTTATTCCAGATAAATAATAAAAGGTTTCATAAATAATTCAGCACCTGCTAGCTCGTTTTTCTCATGGATGCCTTCTGGATGGCTTATTGGTCAAATGTGTACATGAGACAAGTAAGTGATCCTACAACAACCAGCATATAATGGGCATTGATTTCTGTCCTATATTGTTGGTTTAAAGCATGTTTCCACAGACACAACACTTATTTATCCAGAAGATAGGTGATAAGTGCCTGATGGCCCCATTGATACAGTGTCCCAATTGAATGGAGCTCTGATTCTCTCATTGGACTACCGCACCACAGTCTGAGCGCTGGGTCCATGATACAGGGCAGCACCAGAACCTAGTCAGTAAGGTACTGTTAATTAAATTAAAGGCATTGGCCACCTGAACGCAAAAATTGTTCCGGGTACAGTATTAGTAAATGTCCGCACTGTGGTTACTGACATTAGCTTCCTCCCAGCACCAATATCAGGCATCCCTCCTCCTGGCTGTGCTGTCTTTGTCTGTATGCTAAATGGAGATTCTAACCATAAGATGGCTGAGCAAGCAGCCATGTTGTATCTGATACTATATACTCCGAATCCCCTCATACTACCATAGCTTAAAGAGGTTGTCCAGGCAAAACTAACTTGTGCCCTATCCACAGCAAAGGGGACAAGAGGTCACAGGAGGTACCTCCACCGTTCTCCATATTGGCCCCTGGCTCCTATGTATGCATGCTGTCATTCATACAGCCGCAGGCACAGCACATGACCCGCGGCTCTATTTATTCTCTATGGAGCAGCCGGAGAGAGCAGAGTACAGCACTAGGCTCTTTCCAGCGGCTCCATAGGAATGCAAAGAGCAGCTGGTCACGTGCCGTACAATGATCACTTCAAACTCAATAAATCTGTCTGCCCCAACAAACGCTAAAATTAAAGGGGCATAAGCACACTTTAGGCAGCTACAGCAAGCAATATACCAATTTATGCTATGAGACTTACAGCAAGTTTGCATAGTGCTTGCTTTAGCTTCTGGAGCTTACATAGATTTAGGCCTGCTAGGCCTTTCATATATCAGTCTGTCAGGTATGGGAAAAGAAGGGGGGGGGGGGGGGAGGTGTTACCTTTCATAAATATATACAATATATCTTTCCATAATGTCAAAGAGGCTTTCCTGGGCTCCTGAAGTGCACCATGTGTCCCCTAATGGCTAACATTGTTAGCAGTTTGTAATGTGAATTGCAGCTGACAGACTCCCTTTAAAAAACATAAAAAAAAAAAAATTATAATAGCATACAAAGATAGAATCTACTCTTTGAATATGTATTTTTTTATTGTGAAAAAAAAAGACTTTACAACACAAGTTCATTTTACATTATTTTATTGATGTTTAAGATTACAGATTCCTTATTGCTGATCTAATACAATCACTCATACATTAATATGTAAAAGACTCTGGAGAATGTGGCTGTGACCACTGTATCCCCATTCTGACTGTGGTACAGGACAATAAATGCAGAATGTCAGACTCCTCTGCTGCTGAGGAGAAGGCTACAGTGGACTGTGCATTGCAAACCAACAACATAGATGTTTTATAGATTAGTCAATGCCCAAAGAATGCTAAATACATTTTGCTGGTATCCTGTGTGTCCTATTTGTGTGGGGTTTTTAGTTATCAGCTATAAAGATTTTCTTCAGGCACCAAAGAGAGAATTAGTGGATTAAGAAAAGCTTTGGGAGTGGTGGGTTGCAGGTGAGACTACTTGAAGGAAGTCTCTACTCATAACTACAGTGCATCAGTCAGCTATACACAGTGGAGAAACCAATCTGTAACCTGAATATATATCCACATGGTTAATTCAATAATAAGGCAAAGGCCTGGTGGTTTTCATGCTTTGGATTTCTAATTCCTAGTGATGTGATCTCTATGAATATGGATTCAGACAAGAAAACAACTGGCCTTGTGTGCGTATGTACCTGGTGGACTAAGTAGCCAAAAATCAAGTAGTACTGGAAAGAATATTAACTTGTCAAACAATTTTAAAAGTACTTATGGCAAACACGTTGTGGCAGCAAAATCGAGGAAAATAACATTTTTAGTTAAGATGGGAGAATACTTGTCTTGAATTTCAGATAGAAAATAAAGCACAAATGCAGAAATTATATATGACAGAGATATACAGTTGCACTGCATATATCTGTATATATACACACACAATGTTTCAATATTCTCCATAGCACAGTACAACATCACAATACAGTCTGAATTTTATTACGTAGCAGCAGAATACTGCAATGTGCAGTAAGAGGAACAAAATCTCTGGATTAACTTACATACTAAAATTAAGGAAGTTTATAAAAAGAAAAAAAAAAAAAAGAATTACCAGATTAAGAATAGATGTAATCCAACTAATAACTGATTCATTGTTAAGAATTTTTTTTAATTCAAACTTTGGGGACTACAAGACAACACATGAAGTGGCTTCTTTTCAGCAAAGCTGCCCTACTGGGAGCTTGCACGGCTGCTCCCTGGAACATTTTGGGAGCAATTCACAGCTTCAGGAGGGAATGTGTAGGGTCCCTTTGGTGAGGGTGACTAAGAGGACTGTCGGCAAATTATTAAAGACCTCAGAGCCAATAGATTCACAAGAAAGAGTCAACAGGTTGGAGTGAAGGAGGCAAGACAGACTAGATACTGCATTCTACTAAAAAAGACAGGACTAGAATAACCACCACAGACATAATACAGTAGTACCAAAAAGCACAGATTTCTGTCGTTTAGCAGCAAATAGTTGTCCTTAGTTTTAGAAGACAGTTGCAGCACATTTGGTGCAGAGATCTCTGCAATGTTTCATTCATCTGAATAGGTCACATAATTTTCTGCAACAAATCTGCTATGTGTAAATATAAAACAGAATGAAGTGTGCTGTGCTGTAGACAAAGCACCACACTGAAAAGGATTCTGGAAATATATATATCTTTTTTTTACATTTGGCTTGGTGTTTGAAAAAATAAAAAAAACACACGCACAACCGTACTTGCTTGCCCCAATCTCCGACCACTGTTGTTCCAAGAGCTCCTGTTGCTCTCCGCTTCTTCCTGTAATGTGCTGTCCTCACAGAAATTGCCTGCTCAGCCAAAAACTGAACAAAGCGGGTCACTGCTGCTGCGCCCAGGAAGAAGTGGAGGGCAGTGGGGAAACAGAAGCTGTTGGAACAGCAGGGGCAGTGGAATCAGGGAAGCAGAGTATGGTTGCCTTTTCAATTTTAAAGCACCCAGAGCCATATATAAAAAATTATATATTGCCAGCATAACCCCTTTAACCAAAGAACTAAATCAGAAATTTAAGAATATTTACTCTACATGATTGGTAAATTAACACAGCTAACTTAACCATATGGAACATTTTTGGCTTTTGACATTTAAAAGGGTTGTCTACTTTATAATAAAATTGTTCAGAGTGCAACGTAAGTAACTGTACTCAATGCACTTACTGACAGCAGCTCCCTGTGTACCTCATAGAGCTAATATCATACTCCCCTCCGCCAGGCTGTGCTGCCCTGCTCTGTGGTGATTCTGTACTGCCCCTGTATATGCCTATGGAAGACACAAAGGGAAGGGCATGGTGACTTGTTCCTCTATGCTCAGCCATCTTAAGGACAGAATCGGCACAGAGCAGGGCAGCACAGCCTGGAGGAAGGGAGTCTGATAGCTCTATGGAGGTACACAGGTAGCTGCTGTCAGTACATATACCAATACTGTACAATTTTACTATAAAGTGGACAACCCTTTTAACATCCCTCCATTTTAACCACTTATATGACAACACTAGAAAAAACACATCTGAATGTCCATATTGATTTCCAGCCAAAATGTAGTCTTTTTTTTTCTTAAGATTTACCTCTCCTCTGCCTCCTCTGAAAAATTAGGGGCCATGGGGGAGTGTAATTCAGGACATTTCCAAGTCTACTTCACTTGATGGCAGTCAACTTAAGTTAAAGAAAAAAATACAATGTACGACCAGGCAGCACCAGATAGTACATCTCTCATTACTCCATGGTTAAAAGTAGCACATACAGATTTTGTAAAAAGCCAGCACTTCATATAAGGTTCATGGAATAATGTGCAATGTACAAGCAAGGACCTTTAGAAGGTTGTGCATGAACTTCATCATGTAGTTACTAATATGTATCACAGTTTAGTGAATTGCTATGTAGTGTTGTATCTTTTGGAGCCATCACAGCAGCATAAGAGGTGGAGGTTAATAATACTAATAATCATCTCCATTATCTGACATGGGAGGGGAAAAAAAAAACTAAAACACAAAAACTAATCACTATTAAAAACCACGATAAAATAGGATTTAAGTCACTTTACAGTTTCATTAAGACATCCGCACTTCGTATCCTTCAGAATCATCAATATTAAAAAGAGAAAATAAAAATGCAAGTTAATGCAAAATAAATTTGTTTTCTTTTTAGGATTCATGCTTGTTAACTTGTTCCCCTTCCCATGTGCTGCTGGGATGAGCAGTGTTAACGGATAAGTACAGCATAAATCTGGGGAGAGGACTTGTCAAAGACCTAAGAACAAGGCCCCCCCCCCCCCCCCCCAAAAAAAAAACCCATCCGTCTGTGGATCGGCA
The DNA here is from genome assembly GCF_027789765.1 of Dendropsophus ebraccatus. NCBI lineage: Eukaryota > Metazoa > Chordata > Amphibia > Anura > Hylidae > Dendropsophus > Dendropsophus ebraccatus. The sequence continues at coordinate 135,450,373 of NC_091454.1, forward strand.
CAGACAGCATATCCTAGGCATCTTCACTTTAATAAATACCCTAATATAATGTTTCCTAATATGGCAGAAAGTCCAGGTCTTGTAGTAAGAGCTGGCTGTACAGTGGCTGCGAAAGGCTTCATATTTCATCTGATTTATTCCTGAATCCCCCCATCTTCCAACAGCTCTGGTCTGTGGTATTCAGATGCACTCAATACCTGCAGGAGAAACAAAGCCATCAATATTAATCCTTGCTGAGGCTGGTTCAGCACTAGCAAAAGAATTTTGTAGCAGTTATCAAGACTCGCCTAGAATACAAACAGTTGACAGATAGCAACCAATCATAGCTTACTTTTCATTTCTGAAAACCTGATTGTGATTGGTTGCTCTTAATGAGACAAAATGAAGACAAAAATCAACCATTTTGTCTGTCAACCTGCATATATTTATAAAATTCTATTGGGCACTGTTCACTATTTTTCTCCTTAATCAAAACCAGGAATGAAAAAGAAAAAAAAAAAAAAAAAAATTCCATAGTTTTAGGCTGTATTCACACATCCGTAGATTTTGCCTGGCGCTTTAAAGAGTTTCCCCATTGCCGGCCTGATATTGATACATCATGCCGGGCTGAGAAACAATCCATTGCATGAATTCACAAAATCTACGGATGTGTAAAAATTGTTTTCATTCTATCACACAAAAATTCTTATGGCCACTAGGTGTCTCCCTTCACCATGCATGTGTACAGCTGCTGCATATTCACATTCAGTAGCAGAGAATCCTAAAGGGTACTCGCATTGTATGGTCAGGTCTCCTGTCACACATCACCACCACCTCTGTAACCACACAGTGACATTATACTGTCTCAACTGTTGCATAACAAAGAACATTGCCACCTGGCAAACATGCATAGTTGATTATATAATTAGCAAATTCACCTGTAGTAGTTTGGTTTGAATGGCCCATTCTTGTTGAGACCCAGATATTTGGCCTGCTCATCAGAAAGCTCAGTAAGGTGGGCATCAAATGTAGGAAGATGGAGGCTTGCCACATATTCATCTAAATGGTAAAAAAAAACAAAAAACAATTCAGTCAAATATGTCAATACATGTAAAGTTATTAAATGCAGTAGTAATAACCCAAAGTAGCCTACTTTCTGCTGGGACACTTACCCATTTTCTTGGGCAAAAGGTAGACGTCCTGCTTGTAGCGTCCCTCAGGAGCATTATAGAGTTCTATAAGTGCGAGTGCCTGGGGATGTCAAGATAAAATTTGGTCAGTGGAGCAGAGGGCAATGCATGGATCTGTAGTAGAGATGAGCGAACCGGGTTCGGGTTCGAGTCGATCCGAACCCGAACTTTCGGCATTTGATTAGCTGGGGCTGCTGAACTTGGATAAAGCTCTAAGGTTGTCTGGAAAACATGGGTACAGCCAATGACTATATCCATGTTTTCCACATAGCCTTAGGGCTTTATCCAACTTCATCAGCCACCGATAATCAAATGCTGAAAGTTTGGGTTCAGATGGACTCGAGCATGCTCCAGGTTCGCTCATCTCTAATCTGTAGTACAGTGTGGTAAGTATTGCCATGTTGCACCAACATATTTCACAGAGCTGTATACAGCATGTTGTCATCATCCACCTACAGACAGCCGTTTCGGGGGTTTTGCCCCTCGTCAGTGTGGGGTAGGATTCTGGCTAGTTGGGGCAATGAAAAAATCAACCAACAAAACACAGTAATCACTGAACTCAAGGAGAACAGCGAAAAAAATTCCAATGAAGTACTCAATCAAGAGTCTCCACTGATGCCCCCAAAAATTTAAATATGCAAAACAAGAGTCCGTGGAGCCTCAGTTACGAGTCTCAAAACACGGGATAGCCAGATATCTCTAGCCTGTTGCCAACGGGGTGCCTCCATGATGGGGAGAGCACCACACCACCCTGATAAATAACCCCTTAAGTCCCACTCGGTTGCGAGTATTGGAACATAGACAGGGAAACAACAGGGTGGCCCCTTTTGTCAATGTCTAACTCAAGGTGCGAGTATTGCGATCATGACAAGGGCTTGCATAGGCAGGCTTCCACCCACAGACAGCCGTTTCGGGGTTTTTGCCCCTCGTCAGTGTGGGGTAGGATTCTGGCTAGTTGGGGCAATGAAAAATCAACCAACAAAACACAGTAATCACTGAACTCAAGGAGAACAGCGAAAAAAATTCCAATGAAGTACTCAATCAAGAGTCTCCACTGATGCCCCCAAAAATTTAAATATGCAAAACAAGAGTCCGTGGAGCCTCAGTTTTTTGAGACTCGTAACTGAGGCTCCACGGACTCTTGTTTTGCATATTTAAATTTTTGGGGGCATCAGTGGAGACTCTTGATTGAGTACTTCATTGGAATTTTTTTCGCTGTTCTCCTTGAGTTCAGTGATTACTGTGTTTTGTTGGTTGATTTTTCATTGCCCCAACTAGCCAGAATCCTACCCCACACTGACGAGGGGCAAAAACCCTGAAACGGCTGTCTGTGGGTGGAAGCCTGCCTATGCAAGCCCTTGTCATGATCGCAATACTCGCACCTTGAGTTAGACATTGACAAAAGGGGCCACCCTGTTGTTTCCCTGTCTATGTTCCAATACTCGCAACCGAGTGGGACTTAAGGGGTTATTTATCAGGGTGGTGTGGTGCTCTCCCCATCATGGAGGCACCCCGTTGGCAACAGGCTAGAGATATCTGGCTATCCCGTGTTTTGAGACTCGTAACTGAGGCTCCACGGACTCTTGTTTTGCATGTCGTCATCATCTCCACTTTAGCTTCCAATCTTAAAAGGGGTTATCCAGGATAAAAAAAAAAAAACACAACTGCATTTTTCCAAAATTAGCACCACTACTGTGCTCAGATTTCGTGAGGTATTACAGCTGTACTCCATTCACCTCAATGGAATGGAGCTGCAAAACCACACGCAAACTGAGGACAGGAGTGTTGCAGTTTCTGGAATTGTTTTTTCAATCCTTGATAACCCCTTTAGTTCCAATCTATTAGGAAGTATTTTTGGAGTGTAAAAAGAGCAAGGCTAAACCCATGTAAAACATACAGACTCCATGCATCCAGTATTAGACCCAAGACCTCAGCTGTGCAAGACAACAGTGCTGACCAACAAGTAAAGTGGCAATTTCATTGAAACCATTAATTTCACCATTTAACCATTTCACCAGTTAAAAGTCCAGTCGCTGTGAAATAAATCCAACCTAGTTGTTATTGTGAAAAAGATAGGCCTGAGACACATTTATGGTGTGTAAACAGAGTTTATGCAGTTTAGGGCTATGTTCCAACTTTACAAACATAGCGGAGAAAACAGTTTGTCTCGCCACAAATGATTATCATGATCATCATTTGCAGGCGTCTATATCACAAGACGGCCGCCTTTCCCTGCTACGTTCCCGAAATGGGTAAGATGCTATAGATTAAAGCTGCTTTAGGGTACAAACACACACACACACACCGTATACGCAGCAGATACGCAGCAGATCTTCAGCAGATTTGATGCTGTGTTCAGTTATTTAGATCTAATCTGCTGCGATACGGTGTTTGTGTTTGTACCCTAAGCTGCAAATCCCTGTATCCTTGAGCTGCAAATATGGGCTGATAGATAATGGTGCAGTAACACCTTGGCCTTGGCTGAAGTAGTTTGATTCTGGGTTGAAGTGTCTAGGAGGCTTGGTAATAAGTGGTGTACCCCAAGGGTCAGTACTGGGCCCTCTTCTGTTTAACTTGTTTATTAATGATATTGAGAATGGAATTAACAGCAATGTTTCTATCTTTGCAGATGACACCAAGCTTTGTAGTACAGTACAGTCTATGGAGGATGTGCAGATGTTACAGGATGACTTAGACACTGAGTGTTTGGGTGTCCACTTCGCAAATGAGGTTCAATGTGGATAAATGTAAAGTTATGCACCTGGGTACTAATAACCCGCATGCATCATATGTCCTGGGGGGAGTTACTCTGGGAGAGTCGCTGATGGAGAAGGATCTGGGTGTACTTGTAGATAATAGACTACAGAACAGCACACAATGTCAGTCAGCTGCTTCTATGGCCAGCAGGATATTGTCATGCATTAAAACAGGCATGGACTCTTGGGACAGGGATATAATATTACCGCTTTATAAAGCTTTGGTGCGGCCTCATCTGGAGTATGCCGTCCAGTTTTGGAACCTGATTCATAAAAAGGATGTTCTAGAGCTGGAGAGGGTACAAAGACGGGCAACTAAACTAATAAGGGGAATGGAGCATCTTAGTTATGAGGAGAGATTAAAAGAATTACATTTGTTTAGTCTGGAGAAGAGACGTTTAAAGGGACAGTGTCACATTTTTGAAAACATTTTTAATAAAAGGTGATAAGAAAAAATAAGTGTGTTGTATTTTTTTTTTTTTTTACATAAGGCTTGGGTGTTTTTATCAAATTAATGTTTGCACAGGGGGCTGCCATGTTTATAGTGTCTGTGTGTGACGTCATTTTACGACACACACACAGACACTATACGGCACCTCCTTAACATTGAAGTGAACCGACGGAGTCCGTCTGGTTCACTTACACTGGAGGCTCCGTCACTGTGTACTGCGCATGTGCATGGACATGCGCAGTACACAGCTGAATTACAAGGGGCAGGGTGGCGGCGCCATTTTCTTGAAGGACCTGGCCAGCTAG
>NC_091454.1:136820053-136915053 GCF_027789765.1 Dendropsophus ebraccatus
TAAGTGACCCCCCTTCCTTGCTGGGAGGGGTGCAGTGTAGGGGAGGGGTTGGGGAGAGCTCTATACTCACCCCGATGTGTCCTCTTCGCTGGTCCGCAGCACAATGAAGTCACTGTACTGCGGACCGGCTCATTATATGTGCGCTCAGCCGAACAGCCAATCAGCTGAGCGCACATATAATTCTAAATGTTTCTTCTAATAATGCTATTGTCATAACATAATTAGAAGAAACATTTGATGTTTTCATTAAAGTAAAGTGATGATTAGTACAGAATGCTCTATTGCCGGCATATGAATTAACGGCTTATAGAGCTTCCTGTACTAATTAATATTTAATTAAGAAAACACATTTTCGTTGAAATAAATTCAGTTTCGTTGGTCAATAATTTATTTCTAACGAATCCATCATTGTGCAATTCAATATACTGTCAAAAAATAAATATATAGATAAATATACATTTATTTATATATATTTTTTTTTTAACAGTATATTTAATTGCAAAATGATGGATTCGTTAGAAATAAATTATTGATCAACGAAAGTGTCTTGATTACAAAGAAAATGTGTTTGATTAATTTAATATATTAACTATTAGAGGCATCGGCATTCGGCATCATTGCCGGCTATTTTTGAAGTACTCCGTACGGACCGCCTGTCAATCCACGGCCGCATATTCAGCCGCAAACAATGGTCTTGTTCATTTTTTACGGGTCCGTTTACGATAGGGCCGTAGATTCAGAGATAGTGTGCACTGTGCAGCCGCATATCCTATACTTCCCAGCATACACACGAACCATCAAAAATACCGCCGCACAATTACAGCCGCACATACAGCCGCACTCTTACAACGTGTGAACCGAGCCTAAAGCTATGTTTCCACACAGTATGTTTACTCAGTATTTGGGTCAGTATTTTGCAACCAAAACCAGTAGTGGATTGAAAACACTGTTGAAATTTAGTGGATGGCCATCATCTAACCCCTGACCTCTACAAGAAGCTCTGCACATTTTCCTACTTGATTGCCAGCTGGAGAACAGAGGTCCGAGGTTATCAGTGCAGTGAAGCAGAGATCTCTGTCTTCTGCTTGTTAACCCCTTTTTTGTGTTGCAGCATGTAAGTAAAATTGGGTCACTTACACACAGTACATAAGGGGTTAAGCAGAAGGACACACGCTCTTATCTTCTCCCCCGGGCCCCCCTCCTGCACGGGCCCCATAACAACGGCCTACCCTGCCTCTGTGGTAGCTACACCACTGGCAGCTGGTTGTCCATAAGATATATCACTATAAAACTTTTACATTTTTATTTTGTTTTTAAGGCAGCTAGGAACTCAGAAATGAATGTTGCAGGCCTTGACACTGCATTTTATTTTTGCATGGTTGCCTGGAATATGACTTTGTGGTTGAACTGCTGTTGCTCTTAGACATTTAATATCACTTTAAAAGCACTTACAGTTGAGCAGGCCATGCAGCATCTAAACAATGTTTTAATTCCCCTTAGACTGATTAACATTCTACTGCATAAAAACATTGAATCACAGTACATTAAATTAGAATTTTGACACTGATCAACAAAAAGAGATAAAGTACAAACAAATCTCTGTAGAGCGAGCTTCCTTAATTACAACTATTAAACAACAACTAATTAAATGTCTGATTAGTCACTGAAAACTAGTCAAATAAAGTTCATTTCCTTGCAAAGTTACACTATGAGGGCAAAAGATTACACCTCAATAACTACGGTAGATTGATACAAAGTACTAGAAGAAGATTTCCAAGCCACTAAATGCATCCTAATAGTACAGATACTGTATTTTAATTTCTGAAGGTCCAAGGTGGTGAATTTTTTTTTAAAGATTCTAGTTCCAGTATATAAAAAGCTCTATGCATTATCGAAATAGAGATTCACTATAGACATGAAAGTAGGGGAACTTTAAAGAAGCAGTTCAGTTCTTTTTTTTTCCGGCCCCCCGGGTAGCCGCTGTCATGTATACTTACAGAAGATGATCGGTGTCCCGTTCCCGCCGGTCAGTTCCCGTCCCACTGTGCCGTTCAAATCGGGCGAGCTCACTTCCGCCTGCTGCTGCGAGTTCTCTTCTCTGACCAGTGATTATACGCCGGAAGTCACTCGCTTCCATGCATTCGATTTTGGAAGCGCGTGACTTCCGGCGGTCAAATTACAAGGCCAAGAAGAGGAGTCACAGCGTCGGCGGAAGTGAGCGCGCCCGATTTGAACAGCACCGCGGGACGGGAACTGACCGACGGGAATGGGACACCGATCATCTTCTGTAAGTGTACATGACAGCGGCTACCCAAGGGGCCGAAAAAAAAAAAAAAATGAACTGCTTCTTTAAAAAAATCCACTGTGGGGATTTGCCACATTAAATTTGCCACTTTAAAATTAAAGTGGTCTGCATTAAACAAGATGTCCCCCACAGGATGTTATTGGAATAAATAATATCTGAATAGTGGTAAGATCCTTCCAATACCTATTTCTAAGTTAAAATTAAAGCAACTTTATCTAAGATGGAATGATTCACATTTATTAATGCATGTTAACTTACATTTGGCACTTTTTTTTGTGCTAATTTAGTGTCTAGTTTAGTATCTGCTGTGTGACATTCATTAACCCCTTCAAGACAGAGCCCTTTGATGCACAAAAGTCCGGGTCAAATTAATGCAATGTTCCTCCCCGCTTTCTAAGAGCCATAGCGCTTTTATTTTTCTACCTACAGGGCTGGTTGAGGTGTCATTTTTTGTGCCATGATCTCTTGTTTTTATTAATATTATATTGTTGTAGCAGAAAAATTTTGATTGCTCTTTATTAATTTTTTTGTGATATATAATTTAATAAAATCAGCAATCCTGGCGCGTTTTTTTTTTTGTTTGTTTCTGTTTTATTTATATTTATATTTTTATAATGGGCAAGGGGGTATTTTAAACTTTTATTGGGAGGGGGTTTATAAGGGTTTTTTAAATACTTTTAAAAACTATTTTATTACACTTTTTTTTTTAAAACACTTTTATCACTGTAATATATGCAATTAGATGCATATACTGATCTATTCTCTGCCATAGTATAGCATAGATCATTGTTATCGGCGATCTATGTATAGAGCAGACTCTACAATAGATCGTGGATCCAACAGGATGGAGGTAAGGAGTTTACCCCCGCCTGTCAGCACATGCGATCGGGACCCCCGCAGCATGGCTGCGGGGGTCCTGATCACTAAGTGACAGATGCTTGATCTGTCACTGAGTACCTTAAACGCTGTGATCGCAGGATCGCAGCTGACTCGCAGGCCCCGGACACAGATGAGAGCGGGATCGCTATCACTGCAGCTTTCCCGTTCTCATCAATAACCCCGTCAGTAACAGGAAAATATATATACATTCCTACTGCACGGAGTATGTGCAGCAGGAACGTGTATATACTGTACATGTTACTGACGTGAAGGGGTTAAATGGAACCTGTCACATTGAGGCTTTGGTAACACACCATACTTTTTATGACAACAGACATTCTTTTTATAAAGCAATGATCTGCATTGAGGACAATGCAAACAACAGACATTGTTTCAATGTATTGAACACAGGCCGTTATTTGGCTACGGTTGTCGAAATATTGTGCATGTAATTTATTTTTCGGCCAATGTCCATAGACTATAATGCAATTTTTCAATTAAAACAATGGCCATTGTTTGATACTCAAAACAACGGCCAGTGTTTTAAGTGCCAAACAACTGCTGTCGTTTATACGTAGTGGAAACATAGCCTGAAAATGCAGTCCAATCTACAGGCTTATGTTATAGAGCAGGAGAAGCAGAATAGATCAATAAAAAGCTTTGTGGAAAAGCTTCCAAAATAACTTATATATTCATAAAAAGCTCTGCTCATTGTGGGCTAAGTAGCCAATTACACAATCCTACTTAGTGATTGAAATCTCTCTCTATATATGCACACACTTATATATGCATAGCTATCAACCGCACAGTAGGACCCCCCCACATGACTACTTAGTTTGCAAATATGAAATATGAAGTTAAAATTGGGCATGGCATATTGCTTGGCCAGGATGTACATACTTATGAAAAGCACTCCTTAAAAAGACACAGAAAGAAGCAAATGAGATAAAATGGGTTATTTGTACTTCTCATTGATCAAGGTGTAGAAAAATGTGCATAATTGTGGCCAGTGTACCTGTACGTCCTGGGTCAGGTAAAGGAGTTCAGAGGGGGGGTCACACCGTGTGCCCCCCATCCATAGTGGTCTAGTGTTGAGATCGCCCCCCATGATGCAATCGCGAAAAGGCGATCGCTGCTTGTACCATAATGGCACTGATCCCTGCTTAGCAATCCATTGCTCTGGGCTCCAGCAGCCCAGAACAATGGATCACTGATCTCATGGATCTATGCAGTACATATATATTGCATAGATCTCTATGAGAGATTAGTATTTGATTAGTAGTTGAATTAGAAGACCCTCAAGAGGCCTTTAAATAAAGTTTTTCCATTAATAAAAAAAATCTCCTCCCCTAATAAAAGTTTAAATCACCCCCCTCTTCCTTTTTTATAAATAAAAATAAATAAATAAACATATTTGGTATTGCGGCATGCGGAATTGGCCAAACTATTAAATTATGGCATTCCTGTGCACAGTAAACAGCATAATCGCAAAAAAAAGCCAATGCGCAAAATTGCTGATTTTCAGTGACATCAAATGGAGAAAAATTGTAATAAAAAGTTGCTTATATGCAATCAAGTTACCGATAGAAATTACAGATCATGGCACAAAAAATTACACCTTACACAGCCCCATAGACCAAAGGATATAAGCATTATAAGGATAAGGATTATAAGGAGCAATTTTAGGAATTTTTTTTTTTTTAAAGGTTTACATTTTTTAAAAGCAGCCAAATAAAATAAAAGTAATTTATATGAGTTGCCTATCATAGTAATTGTATTGACTTGAGGAACATATATAATATGTCAGTTTTACCATATGGCGAACAGGCGTAAACAGGAACCATCCCCCTTCCCCAATGGAAAAAAAAGATTTTTTTCTGATTTCACAGCATATTTTATGGTAAAATAAAAGGACTACTCTGGTGTTACCAAAAAAAAAAAAAAAAAAACAGACACATTTCATACTCACCATCCCTCGAGTGACAATCGCCGCTTGCAGTCAGCGTCTTCAGATCTCCCTCACTTTAGGGACCCAGTAATGTGAATGTAAGTGAAAAGGCTGCTGGTGCGATTAATCACAGTGAGTTCATTAGCAACTTGACCTCTAATTAACCCTCCCAGCATTACAAAGAAGCTACAATGTTGCAGATAAAGCCTACCAGGAACTTGTTTACATCAGCCATATCAGAAGGGAGGGGGGAGGAGGGGGAGATGGAGAGAAAAGCTCACACACAGATTTTTGTGTCTTCATCAGATAGCAGCAGCTCAGAACTGGGAGAGGGGAGACTGAATAGATAGTAACAAGTATGGAAGGAATTGTTAGTCTCACCATTGGCAGCAACATATTTAGAGTTATGTTTGAGAGGAATACCTCTTTAACTTCTTGTGTTCCCTTATAGTTTTCATGTCTACAATATACAGTTACAATGTAGAGAAGAGAATATTTTTTTTTTTATAAACCATAGAACACAAAAGGTGTCCAAACTTTTGGTTGGTACTGTATATTTTAGTCCTATATGATTATATATTTTTCATATATAGAGGTACTGTATGCTTTCCTTTATACGTATTTGTTATAATCCTTTCAATGTAACTTATAATGTCAGGTTTTCCTGATCTGAATTCTACTTCCCATGGATTACCTTTTTATTTTGTTGTAACATCCCCAGGAGTAACAATGTGCACATAGTTATATTTTATTGCATGTGATTATTTTGTTCCATTCTCACTTGCCTTCTCTTCCCTTGAATTTCGCACACTGTTTCTGACACATGGTAATGCAATAGTGTTTGTACTGTATTTGTTTTTCCAGATGAAACAGACTAGTAAATTGACACCTACAATAATATTGTTTATTTTTCTCTATATAGTTTATAAAAAGCTCATTATATACTAAAATGAATTTTGGAGTTTTAGTAAACCATTCTCAGTAATTCTTGATAGAATTTTTACTATCTAAACTTTCTGAAAGAAAATGCATATCTGGTGGGGGACATTTGAACGGAAAGTTAACAGCTGGTTTGTGTGAGATTGCCTGAAGAGAGTGAAGTAACTACTTATGCAAAGATGAATATGTAGGTGGAAATGTTTGAGCTGGCAGGTGGGTAGGACATTGCACTGAGGTACCAAGGAATTTCTTCAGTGCCAATTTACATATTTCCTTAGGCCACTATTACATGGAACCATAATCGGGCGAATCAGGCCGATTTGGTCGAATATTACTCTGTGTAATAGAGACTACGATCAGCTGATGAAACGATCATCGGCTGATCATTTCTTTATGTCCAGACTAGAGATAGCAATTCTTTGCACTTTTAAAAATGATACAATAATGAGAAAAAATAAAAAAATAAATTATATTTCCATCAGGGGACTTGAACCAAAGCAAAACCTGCTGCAGGTCTCTAGACAGGTGACTTACCCCTAGACTTCAGTTCCAACATCGGTTAGGTGGTTCAACTATGTCTGATTGCAGCTCAGTCCTGAGTAAGCAGGAGGCCGGGCAGCATTGAATAATCATGAAGAAGAGGGAGGAGGAAGGCATGGTGAGGTGAGCACAAACGCTGAGCCCCAACTCCTTTTTGACTCTTCTTTACAGTAGGAGACCAGAGATGCATAATCCACTTCACTGACAAATTACCAAAAGGTAACATGCTCACTAGGGGACTGCCAGCTATAGCACACAGTAAGCAGCTTAGGTAAGGCTCAGGTGCTGACAGATTCCCTTTAACTCTAAGATGGATGTGCGCATACCCACTCTAGTTGACGGATCTATACTGCCTGTGGAGATGAAACATGTTGCTCCATGTGGTTATGCCCAAAGGCTAGTTGCGGTGAGTGAGCACACGGCAGCTTGGATTCCTGACGACTATTACAACGGTGCTGCGACTTTGAAGTGTCCACTGTTGTCCTGGGAGAAGACTCAATTTTATGACGCTGACCTACCTACATGAACTAATGTTCTAGAAGAAAAATTCATTCTATGCCGGTGATCCACCATGTCCACTGCTGTTCCTAAAGAAAGAGTCATTTTACAATACTCATCCACTGAAACAGTTAACACCATCTGCTACTGACAGCTTCAATGCTGTAACATGTATTCTAACGCATGAGTCAGGGATCAGCTGTACCATTGCTAGCGATAGCATAAGCCGCACCATGGAGTGGAGTCTAAAGCGCTTCTGGCTTTCACCAGTGTCCTCTGCACGGTGGGTTGGACTTGCTGCAGCAAGCTAACGCCAGGTCACTAACACTGGCTTGGCTTGCTAGCAGCGGAGGGTAGAGTGCGTCAGGAGCTATGTAGGCAGGCAGGCTGGATTTCAGCAAAACTCAGGTCTGGAACTTGGGCAACAGTCACAGAGGGCAGGAACCCCGGTCAAGAAAGCTGGGACCAATATGCAAGGTTGCAATAGGTGAGAGCCAGGTAAAGCCAGGGTTTAAATAATGAAAGGCTGCAGGCTGCAGCCAATCAAGGTTGCACTGGCCCTTTAAATCTAAGTGAGCCAGGGCACGCTGACAGCAGGGTTAAAGCGACTCTGTACCCAAAATCTGACCCCCTAAACCACTTGTCCACTTGTACCTTCAGATAGCTGCTTTTAATCCAAGATCTGCCCTGTGGTCCGTTTGGCAGGTGATGCAGTTATTGTCCTAAAAAAATATCAAACGTGCCAAACGGGAGTATCTGTGCCTTAACTTTGCACAACCTCTCTGTCCCTCCTCCCCACCCTCTTCATCATTAGGAATGCTCCAGGCAGATTGCCTCCTATTCCCCACCTGTGGCAGCCCGGCACATAAGCTGGATTGTTAAGGAACTGTGCAATGTTCAGCATGGAGAAAATGTTTCAGTGGCATTAATAAGGATGAAGAGGGTGGGGAGGAGGGACGGAGGGTCGGTGCAAAGTTAGGGCACAGATACTCTAAGCCACGGCTGTTTGGCACGGGGCTGCAAGTTTAAAAGTTTAAAAGTGGATTTGTGAGTCCTACAGGGACAGTTTTTCTGTTAACTGTAATAGCTACTGCTGTCTCAGAGATCTATAATCTGTAATACTACCAGTAATACAGCTATAATCCTGATATTATATTACAGTTTTGTTTGGTTCAGATTGAACCTGAACTTCGTGTTAAACTTAGGCAAAACCAATTGAACTAAACTTTTCAAAAGTTTGCTCATCTCTATCTAGTATAGTGTGTTGCAGAATGTTTTGCTTTATCTGGGCATGCCCCATGTCACTCCCTAAATATGCAAACTAGGCATCAACAAAAGAAGGAAAAGAAAAGTAGAAAATAGAAACACCTAATAATATTAAGTACAGATGTTATGTATCAATGCTATTATTCAGTGGTCATAAACTAATTCTACACAGGTGACCTACAGAATATTGTCATGCTGCAGACTATGTAAAAAGAATTGTGCTTTTTTTTTTTTTTTTACAGACTAGACAGCCAGACACTAAACTACATCTATATTGATGCATTATGTTAAATAAAATATATTTTCACCAAAAATATGTGTGTACACTTAAAGCACTACAGTGTATGCTTAAATGATGGGAAAAAAAAGTTTCCTGAGAGATACTGTGCTATAAAAATGTTAACATAATATATCATATATAATCAAGGCCAAAATCAAGGCCAAAATTATCTCTGATCAGGGGGACCGCTGATCGCCTGCATGAACTACGGCAACTACTACAGTGACGTCACTGCTACTCCGTGGAAAACCTTTGGATTACTCACCGCACGCCGAGAGTTGGTAGTAGTGGAGCCACCGGCCGGGGCCCGCTACCAACCTGACAACTCAACACCTACAACTACTGAAAAGATACAGAAGAATCGAGGATACTATACTACATCACAAAACTACCAGGTATTCAGCAGTATAGCTATATATTACTAAGGATACTCAAACTGCTTGAACGGACCATTGTCACAATAGTCACTAATTACTTACGTACTTTACATAAGGTATATTATGTTAACATTTTTATAGGACAGTATAAGTGATGAGCGAATACTGTTCGATCGAATAGATATTCGATCGAATAGTGAGATATTCGAATATTCGATATTCGTACGAATATCCCGCGAATATTCGATAAATATTCGATAAGCGTTCAAATCCCCCCAGCTTCCGGTTTCACCCTCCAAATGGTCAAATAGATGTTTTTCACTAATCGAATACTTGTTCCCATAGACTTTAATGGGATCGAATATTCGATCGAATATTCGAATATTCGCACGAATATCAAATATTCGAATATCTCACTATTCGCTCATCACTAGACAGTATCTCTCAGGGAACATCTTTTCCATCATTTAAGCACACACTGTAGCGCTTTAAGTGTACACACAAATTTTTGGCGTATTTTAACTATTAGGAGGGACCACGGAATCCCTTGCTACACTTTAGCAGCATAACAGTTGGATTTTTTTCAAGTACAGCGCTGTGTATATGATTGTTTTTTAGAAATTACTTTTTTAAAAACATTTTATCTATACAAAAATATATTTTCAATTTACAGGTATTTCTTAAAATACACTGAAAGATTTAGACTCACCAGTTCCTCCACGTGTTGCTTTGTTTGTTAACCTGTTGCCCCTGGTTACGGCCCACCAGGCAACCACTAGATTAAGTCACACATCCTCAGTTCAACCAGAGCAATCTGACCTGTCCCTTTAGTACTGCCACTTGGTTTTTACTTTACATGCAAGCAAGGGGGGTTGTGGGGAATTGTCTTCACTGTTGCATGGTAACCAGAGTCACAGTTCCAAGAGGAAACCAGGAAGTGAATAGGTACATGGAAAATAAAACTGGCACAGTGATGTAAGTCACATGTGTTCTCCTTTACATATATGTATGTTGCACTCATGTGATTTTAACTTCTTTGCTTCATGAAACCACCCCTTTAACCCCTTGCTTAAAAAGCAGTAGCAACATGAAAAGCAGTGAGCATGACGTCCCAGCACATTATAATGCGCAGGGGCTCTATGAAGCTAGCTCAGCAGTTGAGCTTGCTTCCTAGAGAGTAAAGACCGGTTGCTATCAGCAGTTACGGATGGGCCATCACAATCAGTGGCCAACTGCCATTAACCCCTAAGCTGACCTCCTGTCACCGTCAGGTCGGGACTTTCATAGTGTGACTACAGGGGTTCTGATTGTTTTACCTGTCTGCCGGAGGTCTTATACTTATTTCTGTGCAGTCAGCTTGACGATGTTCTCATCTTCTCTATGGGAAGATTGCAGATTACACTGATCTATGCTACGCCATTGCATTGACCAGTGTAATAAATGTAATGTTTGAATGACATAGTAATGTCCCTAGAGGCACATAAAAGTGCCCCCCCCCCATGTATGTATGTATATATATATATATATATATATATATATATATATATATATTAACAAATATGAAAGTAATAAAAACTAGAGATTGTAGAATAAAAATTATGCCCCAACCAGACCTGGCTCTTTAATGGCGTAGAGGTAAAAAGCATAACACAAAAATTAAAAATGACCTGGTCATTAAAGGGGGATCAGATAGGGAAAAATGTCTTTAATAAAAAGTACATTGAAACTTATATAGATGTCTCAATTTAATTTGTTATGGCGCGTTCACACGTACAGGATCCACGGCAGAACCACAGCAAATTTGATGGCACAGATTTCATGCTGCAGATATCAATGTAACTGTTAATGTCAGGTATAGCAAAGGCAGTCTGACAAGGCACGGACAGTGAGCCCTAAGCTAACCCCACCCGCTGTCCCTGCCTACTTGCCACAAGACAGTCCTAGTCCTTCAGACAACCACACAGGCGTTCCCTATTCTTTATACGTGGAAAACAAAGCACGGACAGACAAACAAACACAGTAAGATGTGTCAGAAAAACCAGGTAAGCAACAGTCAGGCAGCATAGTACAAAAACAGTTGTCAACAGAATAGTCGAGGTCAGGTGCAGAGGGTCAGGAACACAGAGAACACAGTAAATGCAGTGGACATTGGTGGACCAGAGGCATCAAATCCGAGACTCTGGATGGAGTGCTAGGCTCACCATGACCTTTTCTGCTGATGGTCTTGTCAAGCGGAAATTGGTGCTGAGACACCACAGGAGAGGGGGCAGAGGAAGCATCCTGACCTAGCCATGGATTGGTGGTGGCACTATTCAAGGATGACGATTCAGTTGACTGCTGTCTCCGAGTTTGGTTACTACCTGCCATGGAGCTTGAACTCAACCCTCCCTCGACTCTGCCTTCCACTGACAAGGCGCTGTGTGTCAGCTTGGCTGCTGACACTGCCCATACCCTGAGAAGAAGCCTGATATTTTTTTTACGTGTTTGGATATGTTTGTACTTGGATTTTTGGAAGGAACTCAATAAATGTTATTAGATCATGGATAGTGCCAGATATTCAGAGTTCATAGAACCCACTCACTGACTTTTTTTCCCCCAGCACCCAATAAGTTATAAAGGCGGATGCTGTGTTCACTGATCCCAGGGAATTGGTATAACACACTAGGGGGGAATTTGTGCATAAATATCCCTACTCCCTTGTTCTTGGCCTGGTCATTACTACTATGGAAGTTGTTTGGAAAATATCTATTTCTGAGAGAGGTAACATTTGGAGCTTGGAATCTTGTTACCTGAATACAGAGAATGTGTGACCTCAACTTGTGCTTTGAGTACAGGATTTTAGATGTCCTCTCTGGTACGTTAAACCCCTGTACATTCAAGAAGGTAATGCAGAGTGTGGCCATGGGGTGTGGAGGTTAGTTTAATGCAGAAATCAAGGGCTAGAAGCGGAGGTGGTAGACCATGCTGGCAGGGAGAGATTGTAAAGAGAAGAAAACAGAGAGAAAAAACAACTCAAAAGACTGCTTGGAGAGGAGAGCAGCAAGCAATGCTGCTCAGGACTCTCAGATCGCGATGCAATGAGTTGACATCTGGATCTCTGCGGACTGGGAACAAAGAAGCGCGTAGAGGTCTGTGGTTTAGCTCTCAGTGGAAAGTAAACTGTTGTCTGGCAAGTCAAAAGCCTGGAGGAAAGAGGGCAGGTCCTCTGGGGATCCCACGGAGGCGGCCGTCTTATTGTGCCGGGCAAAATGGAAATCCCTAGCGGTAGGGAATGCTCCTTGACTCTGGGGCGGCAAGCAGGGGTTTCAAGGCTGCATGTAGGCATAGGGCGCATCTGGAGAGCCCGGAAACAACTTGCAACTTGGCCCTGTCAAAATCCATTTCCACTTGCATTCTTCCCTTTAACATTATTTGTACTTTGACATAATAGTCAAAGATCCCATTATAAAGACTGTAATTTTCCCTTGTACAGGGCCTACAGCGGAGCTCCTACTAGGCACGTCTTGCCAGCGGCCCGCCTGGAACCGCGCCCCGGTTAGGAACTCTCTTTTTAAAGTGTGTGAAGTGGTAGGCGTCCAAGTGCAGATCCCAGCAACGGGATACATTTTTCAAACTGCCGTCCATTCCCGCCATCTGCTCCTGTTTATCCATATGCAATTAGGATACAGTTTTTCCTTTAGAGAAGTGGTACAATTGCTTTAAGAACAATTGATCGAATGTAAGATCTAATGATGCTGTTTTGCCTATATTTTTTGCCTACATTATAATGAATGTATTGAGTAAATAGACTACTGTTATGTATTCTATCAATAGTGCGTTTTATATAAAATAATAAAATGTTGCCATTTAAAGCAGTGGAAACAACAAGTACAATAACATGTGCACAGGTGCCACTTTATGATATAGAACCATCATCCAGTTTGCCTGTCAATTAAATGCTACAATCAGACAAGTGTAAGAAAGGGTAGAAGGAGTGAGACCTTTTCCACCTGAGACTCATTGCAGTACAGAAATACACATGCCCTGGAGTGTGTTGAGTCTGTTAGGAAATGATTGGTGTCGTGTTAATAATTTGATTGCAATGTATGCCCAGTCAGGCATAAAGAGAAAACATTAGCACAACATTCTGCAAGTGACTTTACATTGATTTAAAGAGGCACCACAATACTTAGAGTCAATTTAGATCTCTTCAACTGCTAAATGATCAATTGGCTTTTGATTATAGGGGGCAGTATCCACCCTCTGCATCACATGTCTAAACGCAAAAATGATGTTCTTTTTAGAAAGTAAAATGACAGACTGTACAAAACAATTAATTCTGTTCCAATATTTCTGCTGAAAGTAAAGTGACTCTAAAGGCATGGCTAGTTTTATACAATAAATAATGTTCTCATTTTACTTTTTGGTTGTTGCTAAGAAAAAATGCATCCCTTTATTATCAAAGTTTTTCTATCACTACAGTTTTTAAGCTATTAAAAATAAAATACTTGCCCTAACACATACATGTTTGGCTTTTTTCAGTAAAAAAAAAAACAAAAACACCAGAAAACACTAGCATTTGGCTTTTTTTTTTTTTTTTAGCCCTTGTCAGCCTAATAATACTAGCCTGCTACTACCCAGTCCAAAAGCGCCAATTTTGAAGCTCCAGAACTTATGGTACTCGACTCTTCCCAGTACTTCTGCTGCAGTGCATACTGGGGTAATAATGGGTGTGTGGGGCTGTGTGGTAATATTAGCCATTTTATATCGGCTAACACTAGGCCCTTATTTGATCTCGTCTATTAGACAGCTTTCACTAGTAATTTATCTATGTTAAAAAGAACCCCACATACACAGACCAACAAACCACAAAAAACACACATATATGTAGCCACTATAATATATACACTGTTACCAACCAATATATCTTATACAAACTATTGGGTATGCCGTTCAGGTGCTTCGGAAAGTAGGGTTAGTAGCATTGAAAATACTCACATCAGGGTAGGGACCAACTCACCCTGTTTTGCCCTATTAGGATGTTAGAGTATCGCACTACCCCTGCTTGCACAGGGTGGAGCGGTGCACTCGCCCTAATAAGGGCGACCCCTACCCTGATCTACCCCTTGGTACACTCCCTATTACACCCTATATTATTAAGCACAGGTCCTTTACCTCCGATGCGTTTCCTACGGGTTTCCGGAATCCTCAGGGAGGTGGGGGTGCATGAAGTGGGGGAGAGACAATTGCTTAAGGGCTTAACTGTGAAGAAACAGAAAAAAACAAAATCCATAATAGGTACCAATATGAAAACGGACGCCATTATCCGTCCGTCCGGGGTCCATTACTGCAGTGGCAGGACACCGCGTTGCACTCCATGTACTTTGCACAGAGTGTGTCCTATAGCAGTGGCTACAGACAAACAAGAATCTGGCCTGGAGGGAAGATAAATATTGCCGCCGTGCACTTCCGCCCATAACGTGACGTCACATCCTGTGATGCAATTCGTCATGTTGGTCAGCTGATTGCTGCCGGCGTCGCCTAGGTTACGCTGTAAACTAAGTTTCAGCACTGCTAGGCTCTGTCTTAATGCTCTAAACAGGTCATGGTGGGTGTGTTACTCAGGTCTGATGCACAATCGCATGATGCACACTAGAAATCCTGAACAGATCAGCGGGCAAACATCTACACATACAAAAGGGTGCATTTTATATACAACAAACAAATAGTGCATATATACAATGTGGGTAATATAAAATATATACATGTATAGATAAACTATATACATGTATAGTACACATGATGCATAAATCTATTAATCGGCATATCAAACTGCAAAAAACATCTATTGCACAGTGGAGGACCTATAGTGTGAGCAAATATGCCCAGCTACAGTACAAATGAAAGCTATCAGTGATACATATCACAGACTGATATTCGTCTAGCTGTACTTGCAGTATGGGATATGCACCATAGGGTCACCACTGAGTATCACTCATTAGTATGAACAAATGTGCCCAGCTACAGTACAAATAAAAGCTATACATATCACAGACTGATATTCGTCTAGCTGTACTTGCAGTATGGGATATACACCATAGGGTCACCACTGATTATTTGGGGATTAGAAGTTATATGGGACAAGCCTTTTTATGATTTTATTAGTCCCCCAGGGTATGGAATTTTTACAGGAAACAGGTAAAGTTCAACTGTTCGTTAAGGGGGGCACAGTTTTCATCCTGTAGATCCATTCTGTCTCCTTCTTTAATATTGTTTTATTCCAATTTCCAGGATCTCACACTGTACCCATCCTAGTAAGTGAGGGGGTTGAGGGTTTAGTGACCCCCTTTCTTGCTGGGATGGCGGCAGTGCTGGGCGGAGAAGGCGGGCCCTATTTATACTCACCACAGATGTCTTCTTTCTGCACCAGAGCCTAGCACACTGAGACGCTGATTGGCTGAAATGACAAGGCCGCTAATTGCAAGAAGATAGGAAGAAGACCAAAGGGATAAGTTAACCATCACCTGGCAGCTCCTTCCAGAGAACAAAGCAAAGTCTGACTCATAGGGGTTCCTTTCACCCTCTGGGTACCAGACTGTGGTGTTTTGAGCCCCCCTCCCCCCCCCCCTAGAAAACTCTGTGTGCTGTGTCTGCTACCCACTCCAACAAGGAAGGGGTCACTTAACACCTCTTCTGGAGAGGGTGCATTAGGTTTGGCATTTTGACTTGAACACGGACTTCAGTAGTGAAGTCCATGTTGGGTAAAAACGCCAACCTAAAAAATTTCAGAAATACAAAATTGACATTAACATGCATTTACACGTACAAGCAGGGCCGCCGATAGGGCAGTACAAGTGGTACTGCCGTATGGGGCCCGGACCCTAAGAGACACGGGGGGGCCTCTTGCCACCTGTTTTTGAGCATCCCGAGAAGCTGCGGCCATGCTTCTCGGGATGCATTGATCGCTTCGATGTTCCGCCCGCACAGTGAGCGGGCGGAACATTAAAGCGATCAGAATACAGGAGAAGGACCTGTCAGCGTCCTCCTCCTGTATTCTCTCCCATAGGCTGCCGGCACTTCATGCAAGCAGCCTATGGGAGGCCGGGCCGTGACCTCTCCGGCAGGCGTGATGATGTGACGTCATCACGCCTGCCGGAAGTCCCGTCCCTGCGGCTCGCAAGATGGAGCCCGAAGAGGAGGAGGAAGAGCTGCTGCCTGCAGCCACAGCGCGGATTAGGTGAGTAGGATGTTTGTTTTTTTAGGGGCACCTCTGGGGGCATTATTAGTGTATGGGGGCACCTCTGGGGGCATTATTAGTGTATGGGGGCACCTCTGGGGGCATTATTAGCTCATGGGGGGCACCTCTGGGGGCATTATTAGTATATGGGGGCACCTCTGGGGGCATTAGTAGTGTATGGGGGCACCTCTGGGGGCAGTATTAGTGTATGGGGGCACCTCTGGGGGCACCTCTGGGGGCATTAGTAGTGTATGGGGGCACCTCTGGGGGCATTATTAGCTCATGGGGGGCACCTCTGGGGGCAGTATTAGTATATGGGGGCACCTCTGAAGGCATTAGTAGTGTATGGGGGCACCTCTGGGGGCATTATTAGCTCATGGGGGGCACCTCTGGGGGCATTATTAGTATATGGGGGCACCTCTGGGGGCATTATTAGTGTATGGGGGCACCTCTGGGGGCATTATTAGTGTATGGGGGCACCTCTGGGGGCATTAGTAGTTCATGGGGGCACCTCTGGGGGCATTATTAGTATATGGGGCACCTCTGGGGGCATTATTAGTTCATGGGGGCACCTCTGGGGGTATTATTAGTATATGGGGGCACCTCTGGGGGCATTATTAGTATATGGGGGCACCTCCAGGGGCATTATTAGTATATGGGGGCACCTCTGGGGGCATTAGTAGTGTATGGGGGCACCTCTGGGGGCATTAGTAGTGTATGGGGGCACCTCTGGGGGCATTATTAGCTCATGGGGGGCACCTCTGGGGGCATTATTAGTATATGGGGGCACCTCTGGGGGCATTATTAGTGTATGGGGGCACCTCTGGGGGCATTTTTAGTGTATGGGGGCACCTCTGAGGGCATTATTAGTGTATGGGGGCACCTCTGGGGGCATTAGTGGTTCATGGGGGCACCTCTGGGGGCATTAGTAGTTCATGGGGGCACCTCTGGGGGCATTATTAGTATATGGGGGCACCTCTGGGGGCATTATTAGTATATGGGGGCACCTCTGGGGGCATTATTAGTGTATGCGGGCACCTCTGGGGGCATTAGTAGTGTATGGGGGCACCTCTGGGGGCATTATTAGTTCATGGGGGCACCTCTGGGGGCATTATTAGTGTATGGGGGCACCTCTGGGGGCATTATTAGTATATGGGGGCACCTCTGGGGGCATTATTAGTATATGGGGGCACCTCTGGGGGCATTATTAGTTCATGGGGGCACCTCTTGGGGCATTATTAACTCATGGGGGCATCTCTGGGGGCATTATTAGTGCATGGGGGTACCTCTGGGGGCATTATTAGTGTATGGGGGCACCTCTGGGGGCATTTTTAGTGTATGGGGGCACCTCTGAGGGCATTATTAGTGTATGGGGGCACCTCTGGGGGCATTAGTGGTTCATGGGGGCACCTCTGGGGGCATTAGTAGTTCATGGGGGCACCTCTGGGGGCATTATTAGTATATGGGGGCACCTCTGGGGGCATTATTAGTATATGGGGGCACCTCTGGGGGCATTATTAGTGTATGCGGGCACCTCTGGGGGCATTAGTAGTGTATGGGGGCACCTCTGGGGGCATTATTAGTTCATGGGGGCACCTCTGGGGGCATTATTAGTATATGGGGGCACCTCTGGGGGCATTATTAGTATATGGGGGCACCTCTGGGGGCATTATTAGTATATGGGGGCACCTCTGGGGGCATTATTAGTTCATGGGGGCACCTCTTGGGGCATTATTAACTCATGGGGGCATCTCTGGGGGCATTATTAGTGCATGGGGGTACCTCTGGGGGCATTATTAGTTCATGGGGGCCACCTCTAGGGGCATTATTAGCTCATGGGGGCACCTCTGGGGGCATTATTAGTATATGGGGGCACCTCTGGGGGCATTATTAGTATATGGGGACACCTCTGGGGGCATTATTAGTTCATGGGGGCACCTCTTGGGGCATTATTAACTCATGGGGGCATCTCTGGGGGCATTATTAGTGCATGGGGGTACCTCTGGGGGCATTATTAGTTCATGGGGGCCACCTCTAGGGGCATTATTAGCTCATGGGGGCACCTCTAGGGGCATTATTAGTTCATGAGGGCACAGCAGGGAATCCTACATACAGGGGGCACAGCAGGGGATCCTACATACAGGGGGAATCCCACACAGCGCAGTTGCTATGGGAGCCTACAGGGGGGAGAAAGGAAAGGAAGTTGCTAGAAATGTGCGGAGCCTTAATTGTTTGTCTCGCAGGTTCTAAGGGGATGAAACGTATCTGGAAGGACTCATCATGGAGGTCTGGGCCGGATGGAGAGGAAAAGGGAAAGTGACGCCTCAGATCAAAGAAGACGTCACCTGTCAGTCACTGTATGACACTTTTCTTATTTTGTAGAACATCATTTAGTAGGGGCGCCCCGAGGTGACAGCTACTACATTATCTGTACTCAGAGATATCACTGTGTTATCTGTTGTGTTACATAGGACTGCAGGTGACTACTACATTATCTGTACTCAGAGATATCGCTGTGTTATCTGTGGTGTTACATAGGACTGCAGGTGACAGCTACTACATTATCTGTACTCAGAGATATCACTGTGTTATCTGTGGTGTTACATAGGACTGCAGGTGACATCTACATTATCTGTACTCAGAGGGATATCACTGTGTTATCTGTGCTGTTACATAGGACTGCAGGTGACATCTACTACATGATCTGTACTCAGAGATACCACTGTGTTATGTGGTGTTACATAGGACTGCAGGTGATATCAGGTGATTTCTCCAGGTTGCAGAAGTTCAAACTTCATCGTGCCCTGGTGTGCTGGTGTCTGTATGTCTGTATACATGTGTGCTCGTGTCTGTATGTCTGTATACATGTGTGCTGGTGTCTGTATGTCTGTATACATGTGTGCTGGTGTCTGTATACATGTGTGCTGGTGTCTGTGTGTGAGATCAATTCTAGAGAACTGGCTCATATATCCCATTTTCCCCAGTGGCTTAAAATGTAACCTCTGTTATACAGTTATAAAATTATAGAACCTAAATGTGAACAAGGTGCAATTCAAATAGACACTTACTTGTATAGCTGTCTCTTGTGCTCTGTATGCAGTGCATTATATTCACCCTTGCAACGTACAATTTATAGCGTGTCTACAAGCCCAGCGGGGCTCATTATGATGGAGACTAAAACTTATACAAGAGTGGAGTAGGGGTTCCCCTGTATTCAGAATGCTGTTGAGTGCTAGGCAATGCCCCGTCTGGGATTATTGAATTTCGAGGGTCTATGCAGAGCAGGATAAAGACACCTCTGCTGCACAAACAGGATCTCCTAGAAAGCGTTCTCACCGCCATGTATTCGCTATCACTGGCTTGGGTGAGCTAAACTAGTCTGCCTGGGGGGGGGGGGGTGATTTGTATATGCTCACTAACATGGAACAGCCTCATAATATTAGCCTTATCAACATATTCTATGTTAGTGAGCATACCGGGGGGGGGGGGGGGGGGGATATTGGTGAACATATACAAAAACAGCCCCCCAGACCCTCGAAATTCAATAACCCCAAACGGGGATTTGCCTAGTACTCAACAGCATTCTGAATACAGGGGAACCCCTACCCCACTCTTGTATAAGTTTTAGTCTCCATCATAATGAGCCCCGCTGGGCTTGTAGACACGCTATACATTGTACGTTGCAAGGGTGAGTATAACGCACTGCATACAGAGCACAAGAGACAGCTATACAAGTAAGTGTCTATTTGAATTGCACCTTGTTCACATTTAGTTTGTACAATTTTATAACTGTATAACAGAGGTTACATTTTAAGCCACTGGGGAAAATGGGGTATATGAGCCAGTTCTCTAGAATTGATCTGAACCAAATTATACCTCCCAGCAAGGCGTGGGTCGAACACACAATTTTTTTTTTTTAATTAATGTGGGGGGCCCAGACACTTTGGTTGTATGGGGCCCCGAAATTCCTGATGGCGGCCCTGCGTACAAGTTCCATAGCAGATCTGCAGCAGATTTGATGGTGCAGATTTGATGCTGTTTTCAGTTATTTAGATCAAATCTGCTGCGGATCTGCTCCAAGTACAATGTGTGTGAACCTACCCTTAAAGTAAAAGATGCCAGAAAAAAATGCAACTGCATAAAAAAAAGCCACATTCTCAGCATGCTACATTTTGGAAAAACTGCCAAAAAGCCTAAAAAGCACCAGAAAGGAGAGAAAAACAACACACACAAAAAAGTGATGCGTGTGAAGCATATCATAAACTTCCATTGACCTCCAGCTAACATTTGGCTGCTGGTGTTTAAAAAAAAAAAAAAAAAGCCATGGTTCTTCCAAGATTTTAAGGCAGCCAGCCTGAAGCAATTAAAATCCCAGTCAATCTGTGTGCCTATTGTGTTAATCATCTGAATCCAACTTCTTCATGTATGGGTAATCAAGTACAGAGCATTTGGGTTTGAGCAATCTCGCTAACTTCCTAAACAAATATTCATTACAAACTTTTCAAAAAAATCGATTTGCAACTGAACCAAAATTTTTGAAACGTTTGTACGAACCCGGTCCAAAATTGTGGTCGCACACTGTACAATACATTAGATCAAAAGCCTGGGTGCAAGGGGTTATCGATAATAGGCATTTGGTTGTAAAGCACTCCTTCTGAAATGTTACACTTTCTCTCTCACTATCTTTTCGGGAGCAAGTCAACTCCTGGACAGTAAGATGAACACATACATTTACAATAGCTAGTGAGATAGGTAGAGGCAGGATTGGAAAGGGTTTTAAGTATTAGGGACAGATAAAGGATAGTGTGGGAGTAGTAGTGTATATTGTGTAGCTATGAAATAGAAACATAGAAATAGATAATAGAAGATTGTCATCAGAAAAAGACCACTGGGTCCATCTAGTCTGTCCTTATTATTTTAAGTTAGATAAATGTTTATCCCAGGCATGTTTAAATTCTGTTATTGTAGGTTTTTCAACCACATCCGCTGGATGTTTTTTCCAAGCTTCTACTACTCTTTCAGTAATAACATAATTAAGCGGGGGTTCGAGCGAGCCAGAAGAGAAAAACGAGAAAAATTGAGGATCCCTTAAGCGAAAGAAGAACAAGATGCGAGTAAAAACCAGGTAAGGTTTATTACTCCTTACAATTAGAAAGCACAGGAAATGAGGGGAGAATTGGAAATATACTGGCCAATCTTGACCCCATTGTGGGGAAATGGATTCCAGAATCACCAGCCGTTACATACAAATGAGCACACAATTTGAAAGATATCTTAGTATGGAGCTACAGTACCATAGGGGTGTAACAGTCAAGAATGCATTTGGATCTATAGGCCCAAAATGGGGATGTGTGCCCCAAGAGCGGTGGATTTTTCATCAAGTGATGGCACTAAAAACTCTAAGATTACACAGCATATAACTTGCAATACTGAAGGCATCATATCTTATGTCACTTTCCCTTGTGACTTTATCTATATAGGACTTACATTGAGGAAATAAAACAACAGTTCGGGAGCACAAGCATGATATCCGTCGGTCTTTGGGTGTGGAGGACATGCACCAGCTGAAACCGATCCCTAGATAATTCAAACTCATACATGAAGGAAATGTTAACCTTTTGAAAGTAAGAGGTATTGATCGGGTCTACATTGGAAAAAGAGGCGGAGATTGGAAGAAAATTTTGGCGCAGTGGGAGACACGGTGGATCATGAAAGTGGACTATGTAAGTCCTAAAGGCTTAAATGAGATTGTTAACTTTGCCCCTTTCTTGTAGATATGTATGTATGTTGAAATAGTTACTTCACCCTGGGGTCCAGGCTGGGTGTGCTAGTTTGGGTTTTCCTGCGAGTATTATTGTGTTTTTAATGTATGAATATATTTTAATGACTGTTTTTGTTTTTATTCTAAGAGTGTTGCTGTGTATCCATAGAAGTTGGAGAGATGTCCTGTTCGTGAAGTTTGCCCTCTACAGCCACAGGGATACCAGTGGCGTTATTCATCCAGCAAGTTGCATGTCATCATATTAGTATATAGTTCTTTGGTAGGGTGGGTGGTTGGGTTTAGGTTTACGTGTGTGGGGAGTTTATAATTTTTTTTTTTTTTTTTTTTGGGGGGGGGGGGGGTCAGAGGAGGTTTGTGGTGGGGGCACTAATTGTTATATTTTGCGCTATAATATATCTATTAACTTTATTTATATATACTTTGTGTATAATCATCATGTAGTTTTTATTTTCTTATATTTATAATCACATAATTAATCATGCATATAGTCACATTGATGCTTTTCATTGATATGTTGTGAATTTTGCTTTATGTCAACCTTTGTATCAATCTGCATTGTTGTTGCATTGTGATCTTTGCATAATTTTGCATGTGCACTTTACTAATTAATTAGGTTTTGACATGTTGCTCAATTGGTCTTATCATTACCATATAATAGACATGGGGATGTTTACTTAGGAGCCCAGGAGACGCCCTATCCATCCATCCTCTGGGCTGGTGTAGTAATCGCGTCACTGCTCTATGCCACCGATCACGTGACCTGACATGGAGAGGTGTCAACATGGTGGAGACTCTATTACCACAGGTGATACAAATAGGGCACAGTAGCGTGGGGAAATTGAACCTCCTAGAAAAAGAATACGCAAAATGTGCATTGGAGGGAAGCAGGCACGCATTCACATGTCAGGTAATTTTACTTGTTTATTACGGGGACCTCTTCCGGGCTATTGTGGCTGGCTATTGGGCATTAGTGCAATAACTGCCCATTTTGAATAGGTCTAGTTAGGGGCTTGTGCAATACTATGCAATTCTGTTTACAGACTTCTGTGCAATATAGTACTTTGAGCACTTTCCCCTGTGTACTGTATCTTACGTGAATACCATATATGTGTTGGATTATTCCTGTGGGCATGTACTGCAAGTGTTTTAACTCCTTTTCTGTTATTGATTTTTAATAAGTGAAATAATAAAGGTATATACTTTTGGAATTGGATTGTCCTTTGTTGTAGGTGTAGTACTCTTTCAATGAAGTGATATTTTCTCACGTTGCTTCTGATCTTTCCCCCAACTAACCTCTTACTGTGTCCTCTTGTTCTTGTTTTCAGTTCAGTTTTTTTTTCCTAAAAACACTTCCCTTCTGAACCTTATTTAGTCCTTTAACATACTTCAAGGTTTCAATTATATCCCCCCTTTGCCTTCTTTCCTACAGACTATACAGATTGAAATCCTTAAGTCTTTCCTGATATGTTTTATGCCTGACACCCTCCACCATTTTTGTAGCCTGTCTTTGGACCTTTTCTGTTTTAGCAATATCCTTTTTAGGGTGAGGTCTCCAGAATTGGACACAGTATTCCAGATGTGGTCTCACTAGAGCTCTATACAACGGGATTACAATTTCCCTTTTCCTAATGGTTATACCTCTGGTTATACAGCCCAGTATACAATTTGCTTTCCCCAATGCCTTGTTGCACTGGTGACTCATTTTAAGGCTGTCAAATTGCTCCTTTCATGTCACTTTGTGTGTCTATTCATGCTGTCCACCGCTCTCCTGGGAGAAGTTAAACCTGTGAAGCACCTGTAATTTTACTTCAGGTGGCCTGTGCTAAAACCATGTCTGGCAGCAGGGTAAGTGTCATTATCAATGACACTTATTCTGCTGACAGACATGGTTTTAGAAGAGGCTACCTGACATAACCTGGTAGGTACCTCTCAGGATTAACTTCACCCAGGAGAGTCATGGACAGTGATGGATCACTAATGCCTAATGGTACGCCATTGATCTACCAATTTCCACAGCTCTTCTGGAAAAGTTAACACTGTGAGTCACCTGCCAGGTTACGTCAGGTGGCCACTAATAGTAGAATAAAAGTGGCCACTAAAAGTGGAATGGGCCTATGTCCAATGCCCCCCCATGTGAGATGTCAGCAGATGACTGACAGCTTGCTCACTTCCGATTGGCTGAGCAAGCTTTTAGTCATTTGACGCTGCTGGACGAAGAATGAGAAGATGCCACTGATGGGAGCTCCGGGGATCTGAGGGTGAGTGTAGAAACTGTGTTTGCCTTTGTTTTTTTCCTTTTGCGCTGGAGTTGTCCTTTAAGGTTCAGTTCAAATGTATTTTAAAAAGACACTGCATGTCTTTGCAATCAGTATATAAAATGTATTAAGTAAGTTCTATTTAAAGATACTGTCCTTTGTTCTTGCATTATAAGGTTCTATTTTAAAATGTACATTTCTTAGCTCCGCATTTTATGTGGCTACAGAGACATGACATTTCTTTCATGTCTAAGGCTTCCTTTATACAAATTGGGGGATTATACATAGAGTGAAATCTGTATGCTTTGTTCATACTAGCGGCATGTGTTCTGTTACTGATAAAACTATGATATCTTTTACGAATCTGTTTGGAAAAATATCTTAAATAATTACATATTCCATTACCTCATAATAAGATCTATCAGCTTTCCATCGGGATGCTATTTAGAATTTTCTGTTAAAAATAGGATTGTTACTCCTGTCATCGGAAAGTAATAGAAACCTGACAAAGTGGAGACAAAGATTAATTTGAGAAGAGCAGCATAGTATTGTTTCCCAACCAGTAACTCAGGAGGCATATGTAAATCCTAAACCCTCTCGATGTGCTTTCCCTGGTATTAGCAGCAATCAGTTCTATTCTGCATAAATAATATCTGGGTTGCAAGGTTGTAATTACTCAGCATCAAGTAGTTGTATATTTATTTGTAAAGTGTTATTGTTATTTTAAAAACCTTATTGCATGTCATAGAGACATATCAAAAGTTTGATTGGTCAGGGTCTAGGTGGTCAGATCCCCACTAATTGCTAGAAAGACCCCATAGAAGTGCTCAGATTCTCAGCAGGAGGTATATTTTAAAGTACAGTAAGTCTGGATGCGTTCAGAGCTAGAGAGGAAAGGGCTCAGCCAAGCATTTCTCTTGGCTCATTATAGTGATTAGTAGTGTTGAGAGGACTTGCTGAACGATTCAGGTTTGGCAACATTCGCCGAACCTGAATGCCTGGCATTTGACTCCTTGTTTTCTTGGCAACCCTAGAGTGGCATCCAACTTCTTCAGATGCAGGAAGTCGAATGCCAAGTGTTCGGATTAGAGAACATTGCCAAACCTGAACAGTTCGGCTCAATAGTCAGTGAGAATATAAACATCCTACCTCAGACTGACCAGAACTTTTCACATGACTCTGTGACATGAGAATTTTTTTTAATTATATTTATTGCTTTAAGCTGTGTGAGCTAATAAAGGTTATTGGGACATTTTTTTATTATTTTATTCGCCATGACAAATGCTTCATATTTCATCTTAAAACCCTGAGCAATTTTTATGGATTTTTTTCTGAGTAAAAAAAAAAAAAAACTATTGACCCTTTTGGGATGTCTGAGCATGACTAAAATTGGGGGACCTATATGACACATTTGACACTTAGCAAAGAACTGTGTCACTGTCATATGGCTCCCAGGACAGGATCGTATAACAGGCACTACAGTTGAGTTTACTGTCCATCAGCTTCCCCAAATCCCTCTGTAATATTGTAATATTTTATTATCCTCCTATCTGGTGATTACTTTACCCAATTAATGTCATCTGCAAATATTGAAATTTTACTCTGTAACCACTCTACATGGTCATTAATATAAATTAATAAATTACTTATTAAAAATAAGTTGACCCAAGTGAAATTAAAACCTGGCATCAGAAAAATGGAGCTCCACGCACAATAAATAATATTGCATTGCAATCTTGAACCTTAAAATACCAGGTGATGAAAGATTAAACTTCATAATAGTATATTAAAATTCTTCAAATATAATAAAATCTTGTTTGGCTTATTAGAGTAATAATTTTATTGCATACCTTTCTTTTTTTTTTGCCACAGATGTCACTATGAAGCTACACCAAAATCTGCATGTGGTTAGATGTTCAAGCAGGAATGCGCCCCTGCTACATTGAAAGTGCTAAAATCTGCATCAAGCCCACAGAAGTAGGACCATGCTGTGGGCATACAACTAAATCATACTTCCATGTGAGAAATGTCCACAGCACATGGATGAAATTTTTAAAATCTCATCCTCCTTCATGCTACTGTAATGTGCTTGTCAGGACTATACCTTTGCGCTCCTTGGTTCGAGCTGTGCGGTGCAGAAGGCACTGATTCCTGGAACCTTGTCTGAACACAAGTCTGTGTTTGCTTAGGTTGTTCAGCCCCACCCACTCTACCTGTTATGCTTCTGGCAACCTTGGGGTTAATTCTCCTGTTGGATTATCTGTGGGTTTCAGTGTGCTGCTAGTCATTTCTTTTCAGCTGCACTGTGTTATGTTTCGCTTGGCTGGCAGGTGCCTCTGCCAATCACCTCTGGACAGGGCTTCAGGTTCTATATTTATACCACCCATTGTCCCCCATGCCGGGCGACGTTGCTTGCCAGGATTGTCTACTCTAGCCCATTGTGTTTTTTTTTTGTCCGTCGCTGTTTTGTTTTACACTTTATCACTGTAGGGACCGCCCTTGTGGTTGTCCACAGCCGTCTAGCTCTGTCCATGGCATGTTGGCAGGGACAGTGGGCAGGTTCAGCTAGGACTCACTGTCTCTGACCTGTCTGACTGCCCTTTGCCACTACCTGATGCTAACATCGCTCTTGAGTTTACCTTCACAAATCAGCAGTTCTTCATAAAATCTGCTGAACTTTCGTTAGTCTACAACTTTTTTCTTGGTAATGTGTAACTTAAAAAAAAAAAACTTGTTAATGGACTTGCTATCTATGAAACATAAGTGCTGAATTGCACAGTCACCAAATCCACATGCATCCTGTATGGACAAAGAAAAATAAAATGCAGTTTACTTTTAAAGACAACATTTATTTTAGTACCAAATGTGCAAACAACTATCCCTTCGGTATATAGAAACAGACCAGCATTTTGATTGTTTATGCACTCATAGCAACAGCTGCATGGGCTCTAGAAGCACCACTGAGTCTAATGTAATATATAGGATTAGTTCTGCTAGGATCTTATCCTTCTTCAATCATCTTCACAGTGTGGTTATCAGAGACTTTCTATATCAACAGCACTGAATAGATACTGTACATTTTTTGACAGTAAGACCATGCAGCAGTTATCTGCACTCCTACCTGCGCCAATTTTCAATGATATCCAGATGACTTATTCTAAAGCTAGGTCCAGGTGAGACTAAAATGTAAATGATTATGGTGTCTGGTAGTAGTTGAAGGATAAGAAAAGTTGTATACTACATAAAATGAGTGTGTGCATAATATATATATATATATATATATATATATATATATATATGTATATATATATTTTTTTTATAATGCCTGGGATTCCCTGTGGTGAAGTCTATACCATGTGAAAGGCATATATTGAATATTTATTAACTAACTGGTAATTTTAAAGTAATATTGTAACTAGTGATAAGCGAGTACTAAAATGCTCAGGGCTCGTTTCTCGAGACGAGCATTTCCCGATACTCAAGTGCTCGTTTTGAGTAACAAACCCCATTGAAGTCAATGGGAGACTTGAGCTTTTTTGTAGGAGACTCAAGTTCGGTAGAGGGAAGGTCGTGTGAAAAACTGTCAAACACAGAAATTGATGGAAACACAACGGAAATGGACAGGAAACAGCAGGGGCAGCATGTATGCATGCCTGTGAGGCTGCCTAATGGCACCATTATGCCTGATTCTGTGCAACAGCCTAGTTAAAACAGAGGTAGGCATATCACCCAAAAACTCAGCCTGACATAGCATGGCAGTGAGAACACAGAGAATCATTAAAGCAGAGGTAGCATATCATGAAACAGCCCAAAAATTCAGCCTGACACAGCATGGCGGTGAGGACAGAGTGAACAAGGTAGAAGCGGTAGCCAGTCAGCCTTCCAAAAATTATACCAGACCTAGCATGGCAGTGAGCACACAGAGAACCATTAAAAGTGAGTGAGGAAGCAAGTGAGTCTCCCAAAAATTAGGCCAGACACTGCATTGACATTGAGCACACAGAGAACCATTAAAAGTGAGTGAGGAAGCAAGTGAGCCTCCCCAAAATTGGGCCAGACACTGCATGGCATTGAGCACACAGAGAACTCTTAAAAGTGAATGAGGAAGCTAGTGAGCCTCCCAAAATTTAGGCCAGACACTGCATGGCATTGAGCACACAGAGAACCATTAAAAGTGAGTGAGGAAGCAAGTGAGCCCACCCAAAAATTGGAGTGAGTCCAGGGGTTGGGATATTTAGTGGACGTGAACCCGGGTGCTGACAGCTAACTGGCTAGGCCAGCTGTCAGTCACCATCAAGGTAAACCTGATGCCTCTCGACCGGGGGTGGTAAAGCCCCGGCTAGACCAATAAAAAAAACAGCTGGCTGGTTGTCGGGAGCTTGGTTGTCGGGCCCCCAGCAACCAGTCCCGCTCCTCCGCAGACATAGTGTGACGTCAGAGCATGGGAGTGAGGACACAGAGAACCATTAGAAGTGAGTGAGGAAGCAATTCAGCCTCCAAATAATTAGGCCAGGCCCTGCATGGTGGAAGAAGACTTGCAGTTGGCTGAGAATTGAAGGAAGAGGAGAGTAGATACCAAGAATCTTCATGTTGAGCTTCTTTCCCTGGGTGGACAGTTGAATTCAGGTGAAATCCAGGCTTTGTTCGTTTTTTTAAACATCAGCCTGTCAGTGCTGTCGGTTGACAGGCGGGTGCGCTTATCAGTGATAATGGCACCAGCTGCACTGAAGACCCGCTCTGACAATTGGCGTAGAGCGCCAATTCGGGCCACGTATCCAGCTTTGAAACCCAGTAGTTGTAGAAAGCAGAGTGATCGGTAAGGACGTTGGTATGGTCATCAAGGTACTCCCTCTCCATCTTCCTGAAAGCTTTCTCCCTACTCTGTCTAGACTGGGGACGGTTGACATAGTCTTGCTGGGGTGCCATGAAACTGTCAAAGGCCTTGGAGAGTGTTCCCCTTCCCCTTGACAAGCTTCCTGCTTCACTGATCCTCTCCCCCGCTCTTTGGCCCACAGAACTAAGTCCTCTGGAGCTAGTGGTTTCAGATGGGAAGTACATTTTGATCTTCTGCTCCAGGGTCTGGTCAATTCTGCCTTCGAAAAGGCTACAACATCCAAGGAAATTAAACGGTATCGGTAAAAGGCCTGGTCAATCCTGCCTTAAAAAAGGCTACAACAACATCCAAGGAAGGATCGAAGCTACTGCTCAAAGGCCCGGTCAGTCCTGCCTTTAAAAAGGCTACTACAACGTCCAAGGAAGGATAGAAGCTACTGATGAAAGGCCTGGTCAATCCTGCCTTCAAAACGGCTACAACGTCAAAAAAAGGTAGAAGGTACTGGTCAAAGGATGGCAGAGGACACCCCTAAGATAAGATTACATCCACAGATAATATGGTTGGAAATGGAAAAGACAAGGAAGGTAAATTGAATTTGACTATGAATTTGACTCTAGCAGTTGGGGTAACATTCCCTGCATCATGTGACTCCCCAGTTCTCCCCCCACCGTTGTTTTGAGTTTGAATTTTAATTTGACTGTAGCAGTAGGGGTTAGTTTAACTGGTTGAGTTGCGGAAATGCGCACAGATGCGGTGCACCTTGGTGAGCAAGTCAGCCACATTGGGGTAAGTTTTAAAGAACCGCAGCAACACTAGGTTGAAGACGTTGGCCAGGCATGGTACATGTGTGAGGCTGCCGAGTTGCAGAGCCACCACCAGGTTCCGCCCCTTGCCACACGCAACCAAGATCACTGCTAATGACACACGAAACCGGGATGCCAGTTAAGGCCGAGCAATAGCCAACAAGGAGGCAAGGGCAGGCACAGCAGTAGTCAACATGGATGCCAGTTAAGGCCCAGCAGTAGCCAACATGGAGGCAAGGGCAGGCACTGCAGTAGTCAACATGGATGCCAGTTAAGGCCCAGCAACAAGGAGGCAAGGGCAGGCACACCAGTAGTCAACATGGATGCCAGTTAAGGCCCAGCAGTAGTCAACATGGATGCCAGTTAAGGCCCAGCAGTAGTCAACATGGATGCCAGTTAAGGCCCAGCAACATGGAGGCAAGGGCAGGCACACCAGTAGTCAACATGGATGCCAGTTAAGGCCCAGCAGTAGTCAACATGGATGCCAGTTAAGGCCCAGCAGTAGTCAACATGGATGCCAGTTAAGGCCCAGCAACATGGAGGCAAGGGCAGGCCCAGCAGTAGTCAACATGGATGCCAGTTAAGGCCCAGCAACAAGGAGGCAAGGGCAGGCCCAGCAGTAGTCAACATGGATGCCAGTTAAGGCCCAGCAACAAGGAGGCAAGGGCAGGCACACCAGTAGTCAACATGGATCCCAGTTAAGGCCCAGCAGTAGTCAACATGGATGCCAGTTAAGGCCCAGCAACAAAGAGGCAAAGGCAGGCACACCAGTAGTCAACATGGATGCCAGTTAAGGACCAGCAACAAGGAGGCAAGGGCGGGCACACCAGTAGTCAACATGGATGCCAGTTAAGGCCCAGAAACAAGGAGGCAAGGGCAGGTGCACCAGTGGTCAGCATGGATGCCAGTTAAGGCCCAGCAACAAGGAGGCAAGGGCAGGCCCAGCAGTAGTCAACATGGGTGCCAGTTAGGGCTCAGCAACAAGGAGGCAGGGGCAGGCACACCAGTAGTCAACATGGATGCCAGTTAAGGCCCAGAAGTAGTCAACATGGATGCCAGTAAAGGCCCAGCAGTTGTCAACATGGATGCCAGTTAAGGTTCAGCAACATAGAGGCAAGAGCAGGCACAGCAGTAGTCAACATGGATGCCAGTTAAGGCCCAGCTGTAGCCAACATGGAGGCAAGGGCAGGCACAGTAGTAGTGATCAGTAGTCAACATGGATGCCAGTAGTCAACATGGATGCCAGCTGCTGCAGGGACAGTTGAAACGCTTGGACACCTTGCTGGAGGGTGTGGAGCATAGTGGAGGTGAAGGGGTGCGTGTAGGGTGGGAGGCCCTCGTGCCTGGGGCCTGGGCAGGGGGACTGACAGAGCCAGAAAGTGACACAGGGGAAGGAGCAGGTGTGCGACTTGCAGTCACTGAATGGCCTTGGTTCCACTGAGTGGGTGTTTAGCACTCCTATGCCTGCGCATACTGCGCGTAATGGTTAGGCTGGTAGTGGTGGCTCCCGTGCTGATCCTGGCGTGGCACACGTTGCACACTACAGTTCATCGGTTATCCCCACTTTCTTTAAAAAACCTCCAGACTTGGGAACATCTAGCCCTGGCCAAGGGAGTTTGACTCTGTGAAACAGTTGCTGATCTACTCGCTCTTCCCCTGCTTCTCCCTCTGCCCACCCCTCTTCCTCTTCCAACCGATCCTGCGGGTGAACTTGCCTCCCCCTCAGAAGCACGGTCTTCACTAGGCTTATCCACCCAGCTCGGGTCAGTCACCTCGTCCTCATCCACCAGCTCTTCCTCCATTTCCTCACTCTCCTCCTCACTTTTAGTTACATCCATGACAATAACCTCACTGTCTGA
The DNA here is from genome assembly GCF_027789765.1 of Dendropsophus ebraccatus. Classification (NCBI taxonomy): domain Eukaryota; kingdom Metazoa; phylum Chordata; class Amphibia; order Anura; family Hylidae; genus Dendropsophus; species Dendropsophus ebraccatus. The sequence continues at coordinate 136,851,835 of NC_091454.1, forward strand.
CAACCGTGTTTCATCTTCATCATCAGACACCTCTTCCAACCCCTCTTGCAAGTCCCCACTCTCATCACCCACTGACTGCGTGACCTACATAGTTTGGGCATCGGGACAGATCAACTGCTCCGGTTTCTCTGACTCAGGGAAGGGTCCAGAAAAGAGTTCCTGGGAGCATGGTGGTGGATCTGAATCCCTTCTTTCCCTGGAGGAGCCAGGTTGTGGGGAAAGAGGCTGAGCTAATGGAGTAAGGGTTTCACTCCCTTGGGTAGCGTGGCTGGACCGCGTGGAAGACTGGGTGGTGGATAAGTTACTGGACACATTATTCGCTATCCACGTGATCACCTGTTCACACTGCTGCGGTTTCAATATTGGTCTACCAGGAGACTCCGTAAGTTGGGCAAAGATGCTAGGGAGTGGACGTCTGCGGTGTGCCACTGCTACCTCCTCAACAGGTGCTGCTGTGTCACCCTGCCCTGAACCACGGCCTCCGGCAATGGCATCACTTGGAACCCCACACCCACGCCCTCGTCCTCGACCCTTACCCCTGGGGTTCACCATTTTACGGACACTGCACAGTATGGAACTTAGATAGGCCTTGCGTATGAATTACAGAAATCAGGAAAAATACTTGTAGTACCCACTGGTTTTGTGGGGCTGTACGGTACTATCTTGTACTGGCTGGACCTAGATACACGCTGTAATACCCCCGTCTAATGAGCAGTGAAGTTTTATTAAGGTGTTCTACAAATCCCAGCAATACAGCGTAGAACCTACTAGTTTAGGGGGGGCTGTACGGTACTATCTGATACTGGCTGGACCTAGATACACGCTGTGATACCCCCTTACAACGTGCAGTGAAGTTTTATAAAGGTGTACTACGAATCCCAGCAATACAGTGTAGCACCCACTAGTTTAAGGGGGGCTATACGGTACTATCTGGTACTGGCTGTACCTAGATACACTCTGTGATACCCCCGTCCAATGAGCAGTGAAGTTTTATAAAGGTGTAGTACAAATCCCAGCAATCCAATGTAGTACAGAAGGACCACCAGTCCCAAAATCAAAAAATGAGTACACTGAGCACTTCTTAGGGGTCTGTATGCAACACCTAATGTCCCCTTTCTGCCAGCAGCCGATCACCACAATGTGCTGCTGAAATCGTGGTAGCAGCACTGCAAGTCCCAGCCAGCAGTCTGTAGTAATACTATTAAAAAACGATTTGAATCCCTGAAAAGGGCTGTTTGTTTGTATTGCTAGTATTCCCTGCCTACGGGAATGCTAAATCCTACACCGACACTCTCCCTGATAAGCAGCAGCTCTGTCCCTAATCTCTCACAGCATGCGCGAGTACTGCCGGCTGCACGTTTTATATGGCAGGGTCATCTGATCTGGCCAACCAATCGCTGCTATCGACATGTATTGGTCCCACGTGATCGCAGGATGTACCAAAGAGTCTCCTGCATGTTTATTGGCTGAGAAATAGCGCCGAAACTTACAGGAAACGGATGATGAGATTTTCTCAAGTATCGCGAGATGCTCGTCCGAGTAACGAGTACCATCCAGTACCCTAATACTCGATCGAGTACCAAGTTGGGACGAGCATGCTCGCTCATCACTAATTGTAACCCCTTTTCCATATAGGGAGTTCATATCACTCTTCTTAAAGGGGTACTCCAGGGAAAATCTTTTTCTTTCAAATCAACTGGTTTCAAGAATACACGAATATGCACCTGTCTGTCATTAACCCTTTAAATACTGCAATCTATAGTGATTGCGGCGTTTAAGAAAGTCAGTGACAGGAAGAGCACCTGTCACTGACTGATGCAAAAAATGAGCCCCCAACCAGCCCTGTAGGTGGAAAAATAAAAGCATTATGGCTTTTAGAAGGCGAGGAGAAGAGCACTGATTCGTTGTGACCTGGACATCCGTGAATTAATCCGTCATGAAGGGGGGGAATCGTTACCCACAGGATGTTGGGGAACATAATAAAGACAGTATTCTTACCAGCCCCCATGCCCGTGCTGCACCACACAACAGGGGTCCCACATCTCTCCGGATTTCATCCTCTCCCAGCTTTGGGGTATGTGACCACAAATAGGTGGCATTTAGTCCGTTCAGCCAATCAGTGCCATCAGCGGTGTTCCGCCCCTGACTGGCTGAGCGAGGCATCCGTCAGATGGGTCTTGATGTAGCTGCGGGGGAACTAGGTAGACTGACGGCTGGGGTCCAAGAGCAAGACATGGCGCTGCACAGGCACTTAGTTAGGTAAATATACCTTCTTTATTATGTTTCCACACCTCCAGGCCAAAATAATTCCCCCACCATGTCTCAATCCTCAACAGTGACATATTCTACTAATTATTAATGACTGCCGAAAAGTGAGTATTCCACCTCTTATGTTCTCTCCCTGCTTAACCTCACACATTAGTTCATAGTTCGCTTTGTCAGCTGTTTCATAGACAAATAGCTCACCCTGCTTTACCTTCTATTGCTGCAACTGAGCTTAAAGGGGTTATCCAGTGCTTAAAAAATGGCCACTTTTCCCCCTCTCTTGTCTCCAGATTGGGTGGGGTTTCAAACTCAGTTCCATTGAAGTAAATGGAGCTTGCAAACTATACCTGAACTGGAGACAAGAGAGAGGGAAAAGTGGCCATGTTTTTGTAGCGCTGGATAACCCCTTTAACTACAAGTCTTGGCCTTGGCAACAAGCTCTAAACTTTACAGGAAAGTGGTGAATGATTATGTGGGAAACCACAGAATATATATATATATATATATATATATATATATATATATATATATATATATATATATATATAAAGCTTTTTTTTCTACTGGATACTTTTAAATGAAATCTAGTTTTGTACTAAAACACCCCTTCAAGTTAAGTTTTTATTAAACACGATCACTATTATTTATTATTACCAATCAATAGAAAAATCTTCATCAAATATATTTTATGTCAATTACCCTTTTTATTGTTACAGCTCAATGCACCAGACAAAATGGAAAGACTTGAATTTCTGGGTCATTATAGCTATAATAAAAATGTCCTTTGCAGTCTGATATTCTGCAGTGCTTAATAGTCAGAGGGATTTCCCTTAAGAATTATGTCATTTGTTGGAGAATTTCAGGCTCCTTATAAAAAAGCCTGAAGGGTGACATATCTTTTTAGAGATACATGAGTGATCTTACTATTTTTTTATTCTCACACATTAAAACATTAAGATAAACTGTAAGCTATTGCCTACATATATTTTATATATATTTTGTTTACAACTGTGTTTGGATTAGAAAACATGTATTCCAATTTACACTCTAGTAAGTGGGCCATTAATTAGGGAATACTATGGTTTTATTTTGTTAAAAATACTTTCCAAGTTCAAACTAATTTAGTTTTATGGCAGTGTAGCCTACTATTTAATTTCATAGTTTGTTATTTCATTATTAGTTTCTACTTCTTTTTTCATCTATTTTTTTTCTTCTGTTAAAGGAGCTAGTCACTTTAGAGTAAAATACCTCAGTACACAGTAATAGTGTCCTCTCTGCACTTACTGACAGCAGCTCCCTGTAAATCAGACTCCCCTTCTCCAGGCTGTGCTGCTCTGCTCTGTGGTGAGTCTTTCCATAAGATGGCTGATATGGAGGAGCATGTGACCATTCCCCACCTTCAATGTCCACCTCTGAGCGTATATATGCCCATGGAGGACACGAGGGATGGGGCGTGGTCACATGTTCCTACATGACAGCCATCTTATGGACAAAAACACCACAGATCAGGGCAGCACAGCCTGGAAGAGTCATATTCTAATTCTATGAGGCACACAGAGAGTGTAGTGAGTACAGTTACTAATACTGTACATTGAACAATTTTACTATTTAGTGGCCAAAACCTTCAATAGAGCTGTCTGAGCTGCCTCCGTTATAGAGAAAAACTCTTAGGGGGAAATTTATGAAAGTGTATAAATATACACCTGGTGTAAACTTCCCACAGCAACCAATCACAGCTCAGCTTTCAGCTCTGGTAAGATATAAGAGGAGCTGTGATTGGTTGCTGTGGGAAGTTTACACTAGGTGTATATTTACACTCTTTTGAAAGACAAGTGTTTTTTTTTTTTCTATTCTTGCTTTGTATTTACTATTTTGTTTACTGCATAAGGCGACTGGGCGAATAAAACGACCCCTGACCTTCAAGAAGATTGTAAGGGGTTTGCTTTATACGTCGGAAAATGTTAACCTCTGCCTGACCGCAGCAGGGTTTACTAACTGAAGTGAAAAAACAAAATATCAGCTCACCGGTTGTTGGCTCTCTCTGGTGCTATGGATCCACACCTGGCTGGTGTGTGCCTTGATCCAGCACGTAGAATGTAGCCTTTATTTTCCAATTGCAAGTGCAATGCACTGCACTGTGGTGTTTCACCTATTATTACTTGCAATTGGAAAATAAAGGCTACATTCTTCGCTACGTGCTGGATCATTTTTTTTTCCTTGTTTACTAACTGAAGCCCTGCCGCGGACAGGCAGGGGTTAACTGCAGTTAAAGAAAAAACAACAACAGTTAACTTACCTGTGATCTGTTCCCAGCAGCCACGCATCTCCCACCCCTTTCCGGCGCAGGCAGTGTGACACTGCCTGTGCCAGAGACCCCTGAAGCTCTCCCAGGGAGCCAAGCGTCTTATCGGACGCTTTGGGGACTTCCGGAGCCTCTGTCATTCTCTCGAAGGTCTCCCGGTAGCTGAGCATTTCCAATAAGATGATTAGCTGGCCGGGAGAGCTTTGGGGATCTCCGGCACAAGCAGTGTCCCACTGCCTACGCAGGGAGCTGGACGGGAGTCACAGGTTTGTTTTTTTATAGTGGTCGACGCTAGGATGCGGATGCAGCCATTTTGAGCTCCCCCACCTTATGCAGTGACCATACCCAGTGTATAAGACGACCGCCGACTTCTGAGAAGATTTTTCGGGGTTAAAAAGTCATCTTATATGCCAGAAAATATGTTACGTACAATCGAGAAAATGACCTGAATGAAGTAAATTACAGACTGCTATATAGAGGACCCTGCCCTTACAATTTATAAGGTTAGGGAGGGGAGACAGTAGGTGGGAGGGGGGGCATTTGGTTGCAGTGAAGTCAGATGGCAGCAGATGCTTATTGTAGGTTGTAGCTTAGTATGAAGAGATACATTTTCAAATTGCTTTTAAAAGTTTTGATGGGGGTTCAGATACAAAAACATTTCCTCAATGGGTTTTTATTAAGAATGTTGTTTACATTCTGTTTTACAGCCTTTCCAATGTCCTGTTATCAGGAGAAGCTATTTACTGCTAGATTTCTTTTTTAGCCGTATTCCCTCTCCTAAGGGTGCCTTCACACACACCGGATCCGCAGCAGATTTCACGCTGCGGATTTGCAGCATAATCCGCTGCGGATCCAGTGTAAGTGCATCCCTATGAGAATGCATACTTGCAGCGGGGTTGACATCCCGCTGCAAGTATGAATGTTAACCCCGCCGGCGGCCGGAGCATACATCACCTCCTATCCACTTCAGCTTGCTTCGAGGGTTCTCGTCAGGACGTCCCACTCAGCCAATCAGTGGCTGCGGTGGGGCAGCGCACTGATTGGCTGAGTGGGACCAGCAGATGCCGCAAACCCCTAAAGCAAGCCGAAGCGGGGAGGATGTATGCTCTGGCCACTGGGGGGTTAACATGCATACTCGCAGCGGGATGTGAATCCTGCTGCAAGTATGTATTCTCATAGGAATGCACTGACACTGGATGCGCAGTGGATCCTGTGTGTGTGTGTGTGTGTGTGTGTGTGTGAAGACAGCCTATAGAAGTTTCTAATATACAGTATCAAAGATGGTAAAAAGCCCATAAAAATAGCTTCTCTGGCAGACTTCACAGATAAAAGGATGTTAGATAGATAGAGAGATAGATAGATAGATAGATAGATAGATAGATAGATAGATAGATAGATAGATAGATACTGTAGATAGATTATTTTTTAAAAACAAAGATCTATGGAGAACATGTTTTTGTGCCTTAATAAGGACAAATAAAAATGTTTTAATATTTTTTAAGGTGTCCATAGAAGTCTATAAGAGAAGTTGCACCTGGCTTTCTTTGTAGCTATGTTTGCACCTACAGTATGTTTTACACTGCAATGCCACTATGGACACACTGTAACTTAAATAATTTATCTCCTTAGAAAATGTCAGAGGAAATATATCCAAAAGAAACAAAGTATTTTATCAAGGTCAACCTTGGAACGGTACCAAATATAGCCAACCAGATCCATATTTAATAGCAATTTATTAATGCTTAGCCAAAAATAAAATAAAAAAAATAGTGCAAAAAAGTCACAGAAAGCTACAATATTCTGTTGTAAGCACTGATAAATTAAATTTTTTGTGTTCACACAGCCAAATAGATTTCTCTAAATGTCTCAAGGATTTGTCTGGTTTCTGATTTCTTCTCGAGAAAGTAAATATTCCATTAAGACATATATAATACTAGTGAGAATATCAGGTAATGTAAATGGTCATCCATTAAAAATATTTTAATTCTGTCAGACAGATAAGGTAAGTTACATTCAATTGAGTAGTTTTGGTGTTTTGCATGGACGTAACATATGATGCAATAGTATTTGGTGTCCTAAAGAGAAATAGAAAACATGCGGAAATTAGTATTCTGGCCCTGTCTCTCAGTTGGTACAAGACTTTTGGTTTATAATGAGAAAAAGGGTTGCTAATTGAAAATGAGGTTTAGATTAGATAACGGCTAGATTGGCCATTTATAATAACTTTCATTTGGTCTAGGTTATCCTTATAATTATTAACATGTAAAGCAATTCACACATGGAGTGTGAGAATTGAAATACTGGTACTGTATATCAATATTGTTTCCTAATCAATATTTTATTATCATTTTATCGACTTCTATTACATTGAATAGGAAGTGGCAAATTGTCTTTAATTTGTAGTCTTAGACAGAAAAAACTAAAACAGAACTGCTAGTCCACTTCTAAAGACAGTCCCCATGAGGATTTCTTGAAATTGACAATGGAACAGAATAAGAAGAATATTAATACAGTAAGACCTTTACAGATGTAATTAGCAACATGGCATGAAAGGGAAAAGATGATATTGATAAAGGTAACAGAGACCTAAGAGATAGAATTGATCAGGTCTTTGGAATCAGAGGACAGGATGAGGCCTTAAATCTCTACTTATAAATTATCTGTTTCTTGTAGAGATCAGTAAAAATTGTAAACTTGTTTCCCCTTGAATTTCACGTTATAAACTGAAACAGATGCTTACCTGGAGTCTTGCTATCTTCTGGCGATGTGGGAAGGAAAAAGGCACTCACCCTGACATATTTGGGACATAGGAAGGCACTCAGCCTGACATATGTGGGGAGGAGAAGGCACTCACCCTTACATATGGAAGACATGCATACTTAGCACTATTATGCAAAAAAGGAGCCTGTGGAGCCTCATTGAAGAGTCTCAAAACACAGGACTAGCCAGATATCCCTCCGGGAAGGACCCAGCCAAGGGACAGCTCCTGTTAGGAAACCACCAAAACCACCATATTAAGTGGCCCTATAAGTCAATGTAATGACAAGGGATAAACCAAGGCTAGGTAACCATCCATATACAGCTGTTTCGGGGTGTTGCCCCTCATCAGTGTGGAGCAGGAGTCTGGCTAGGTGGGAGCAATGCCTAGTAAAGCAATAAGAGAAACAGATTGCTGAACTCAGGGAGACCAGCCAAACGACAACACTGCCGGCTGCTAGTGAAAGCGCTCAATGCAGTGAAGCCCTAGGTGCATTGCCCCCTGGGAAACATAAATATGCAAAAAAGGAGCCTGTGGAGCCTCATTGAAGAGTCTCAAAACACAGGACTAGCCAGATATCCCTCCGGGAAGGACCCAGCCAAGGGGCAAAAAAAATACTTAGCACTAGAGATGAGCAAACCGTTAAACCCTTTGGGTTCCAGACTGTTCTCCTCTTTCTGTGCTGAGCCACTGGTTTTGGCCCAAAGACTTAACCCCTTTCTTGCTGGGGCTTTCGCAGTGCACTTGGCACAGCAAGTGGAGCAGAGCCCCAATGGGTAAGTAAGAATGTATAGCCCAGCCAAAAATAGTGGCCCAGCACAGAAAGAAGAAAACAGTCTGAAACCCAGGGGGTTAAGTGGGAACTTATCCCCCTAATGACCAGTTCACTCTTGATGACCACAGTCCTTGTTGGGGCAGGTCCAGTGTGCTCAACACAGCATAGGCAGCACAATTTGGTCCCTAGGGGATTAAGTTGGGATGCTTAGAAGTGTTAACTATATACCTACTCAGTTTACTGGTGATAGGACCATCCCCATTGCTTGCTATCCTCTCTGTCCTACCAGAGGTGATATCTTGAGATGAGAGAAGCACAGCAGGGACATATACAGAGAAAAAGGGACAGAGAGGAGAGGAGGGGGAATTTTTAGTAGATTGTGGGTGGTTTTCTGTAGCAGCTATAAAGCCAGTGTCTACACCAAGTCGCTTGGTGTTGAAGTGGCATTATACCAATTCTATGGGTGTGCATTATAGCAAGTCATTGGGTGCTGGCGTGGCATCATAGCATGTCAGTCAGTGGGTGCTGTGACAACAGTTGCTATTATCAGTCAGTGGGTGCTGAGAATTCAGTGTCCATTCAAACCAGTCTGTGGAGGCAGTGCTTGAAGTTAACTCATTGTTCCTGCTTAATTGAATTACTGCATAGTGTACATTTTTACTGTACTGTCTTGAAAAACATAAGTGAGAAAAATATTACAAAATATTTAAATCCTCATTAAGCTTTATCTGTACAATAAAGTATTCTACCACATTTCCAGTAGAACACCTGTCCCTCCACAACTCATTAGGTAAAATCTGTGGCCTATCCGATGTATTAAGGCACCAGTAGTGGCACTATCCCCCATATAAATAACCTATTTGTCTCCCTTTTAATTAATTTAGCTCCCTTAACCAATCACATGTGAATGCACACTAAATCATGCAAGGTAACCTTTTAGCAAATTGCTGCTGTTTGTAGGTTTAGAAGGTTGTTCTATCACAGTTGGAGGACATCTTTCTTCATGATATATACCCCAACGAGAAAACATTTCTATAGCCTTTATACCCTTTAAAGGAGACCTGTCACCCCCCCCGTGCTGGGGTGACAAGCTCCCGACCCCTGTTAGAGCCCCCTATACTCACGTGATCCCGCCGGGTCCCGCTTCCTGAGCCGGTCAGGTCACGGCACGCGCGCGCTGACAGCAGAGTCAGATGCCCATAGAGAATGAATGGGGAGTCCGATGCTCCGTCATTCTCTATGAGCGTAGGACTCTCCTGTCAGCGCACGCTCCGGGCTTCGGGCGCTGATATCTCCGTGACCCGACCGGCTCAGGAAGCGGGACCTGGCAGGATCACGTGAGTAAAGGGGGCTCTAACGGGGGGTCAGGAGCCTGTCACCCCATCACGGGGGTGACAGGTCCTCTTTAAGAAACCACAAGAGCCATTAAAAACTCACGCAATAAGTACCCTTTGTTGAACCATTGTGCGTAGTCTAACTATCATGGTGATATTGTAAAAACTCCAAGAACATTTATCAGCCAGTCACCATGCATGTCTGTAAAAATGCAACATGAAGGCTACCATTCCTTGTCACAAGTACTATAGACTAAAAACCCCATGCCTATGGTAACAAGAAGGGAAATGTCTTCTTTGAGAAACATAGTCATAGGGATTTGTGCCTGGATACTGTTTTTGGGGTATGGGTTGCATGGTGCACTTTGTGGAGGCTTTGATCTGCTGTTGATAATGTCTTTAATGTTTAATGGTTTAATTGGTCTAACCCATGGGCAGATACGGTTCTTTAAAAGTGTGCAAAAGGACTATGTTTATTTCCTAGTGGATTATCATATCATTGAGTGTCAGGAATGTGCTTTTGCGCTCCCAGGTTCGGATTGTGCGGCACAGAAGGCACTGAACTTATGAACAGGGCTCTGTTTTTATCTGTTCAGTCACACCTGCCTTGCTACTCTGTTCTCTGTTGGTCCTGTGCCATTGGGGTTGCGGGGTTATTCCATGGCCTCCCTTCCCTGCATGTGCACACTTTGTGGGGTTGACGGTCACTGAAAGACACGGTGTCGAGTTAGCCTAGGGACCCGTGTGAACCAGGGGACCTGCACGTGGTACACGGGGCTATTATGGTTTGATCAAATTCTATACAGACATTTTAAAATAGGCCTAGCGGCATAAGTATCAGCCATAGATGGGATGTGCAGCCGTTGCAGGGCCATTCCATGGCCTTCCTTCCTTGCATGTGCACGCTTTGCGGTGTTGGCGGTCACTGACCGACACGGTGTGGAGTTAGCGTAGGGACCGTGTGAACCAGGGGACCTGCACGTGGTATACGGGGCTATTATGGTTTGATCAAATTATATACAGACACCCTGGTGTTGAATTTTAAAATAGGCCTAGCGGCATTAGTATCAGCCATAGATGGGATGTGCAGCCGTTCCTTTCTCTCCATGTCGTGTTACTCTGTTCTCTGCCAGCTCACTCCTGCAGGTGAGCAGTCTTATGTGTTCCTTGACAGACAGGTGCCTCTGCCGGTTAGGGTCTTTGAGGATCTGAGCGCCTGTCCAATCGGGGTCTGGACCAGGCTCCTGGTCCTCATAAGTAGTCAGCATGGCCAGCAGTAGTTGCTGAATATTAGTTTAACCACTAGGCTACCCGTTGCTGTTTGTTCCTCTGTGCTTTAATCTGAACTCTGCTTGTATCCACTCTATCCTGTTTGCCACCTTCCCTAACCTTTGGCTTGTTCCCGTTTACCCGACTTTGTACTTCTGCTGCCCGCCGTTACCGACCCGGATTGTTGACCTTGGATTTGTGTTTGTTTGTCTGTCACTGTTCTGTGTTTCACCCTATTTAGAATAGGGACTGCCACCGTGATTGTCCGCAGTTGCCTAGGATTGTCTTGTGGCAAGTAGGCAGGGACAGTGGGCAGGGTCAGCTTAAGGCTCACTGTCCTTGTCTTGTCTGACTGCCTTTTGATGCTGACAATTGGGGGTGTAAAGAGGGAACATTACTTGAAATTTTTTACAAGAAGGAAATACTTATGGTGGGCAAATATTTTTATGGGTACTTTTCTTAAAAAGACACAGGCAAGTGTCCAGTAGTTTCTGAACAGGTGCAATGCTATGCTGTTGTGAGTTGCCACCGCTGCCTTGGGCTACCCATTGAGTTCCTGGGTGTTGCCGTCTACTGGCTGATGCTTTACGCCTACCCCTTCATAATCCTGTGACAATATTGTGACTAATTGTATCCTGACTTGCAGAAATGGGGCTGTGCGATGGTAAATGCAGCCGTTGTTGTTTACAGGCAAGAACTGGGGTGTGGGTTCCAGTTCTTCCAGGCAATGGGGTGGTGGCATTCCATGTGTTGATGCATAGAAGTTGTACCTGGGTTTGAAGGTGCACTGCTTGACTGAGTGCTGATGCTGTCTTAGGGTACCCATCGAGTGACTGGGTCTTCCTAGTGAGCCTGCCAACTAGCTTTTGGTGTACCCTGGGTCTTCCTAAACATTAGTCTGCTAACTAGCTGATTGTGTACCCCTTAGTTTACCCTTTTGCCTCTGGAACCACAAGATGTTTTTGGGACCTGACACTTGCTTGGTGGGAAAAACACATCTTTGTGCCCTGATGAAGATGACAGCGCCTGTGCTTCCAGATTGCATATGGAGTCTGCCACAATATCATTGTAGTCAGGGATGAAGGTTTCCTCCTCAAGGCTGTCTTCCTACAGTGGCATGCCTTTCATTCATGTTGCTTTGTAAGAAGATTACCCTGCTTAGCTCACTTGACTGCTTGTGGGCCTAGCAACCCCTGGAATTTTAACACTGCCTTCCAAATTCTGACTGTCCTCCCATTCCTCAAAAAGGTATGTACAGTGGCTGAAGGCCATCGTTGTCCATGGTGGAAATTAAGTTATTATTATTGTTATTTTTTTTTTTCAATTTTTGACACTGTAACAAACTGTAACTGTTAAAAATAAAATGACTACTATGTAACAGTTCCACTACTGTAGCTACTATAGTTCCATTAATGAGATTTGTTTGTATTTGATTTGCAAATATTTTTTAATCCAACCCAAAATTTGTGAACCTCGCAAAAACGAATTTTCAGCTGCTTCGCTCATCTCTAGTGATATCCATGTAAATGAAGAGCAAAGATGTGAATCAACAGTCTAATCTCAATGCAAAAGAAGGGGGGATTTATCAATGATATAGAAAGGTCGTTTGCTGGAAAAATCACAAAATTTTTGCTTTACCGAATTTCTGCAAATAATATAATGACTTTTCCCCAATGCCAACTTTAGCATATACAGATTGTATGCGTGATTTAAAACACAGTGTACATTTTTATATGATTTATTACATTTTTTTAAATAGTGGCACATCTGTTGTAACCTGACTCCACACAAGAGGTGGTGTATTTCACTGCCTAGTGGGAGCTGGTTTCATGATCTATGAGTTGGATGCAGAGCACCCAGCACTTGAAGTGTAAGGAAATAAGTGCTGATGCACTCACTGTAAGGCTGGGTTCACACTACGTATATTTCAGTCAGTATTGTGGTTCTCATATTGCAACCAAAACCAGGAGTGGATTAAAAACACAGAAAGAATCTGTTCACACAATGTTGAAATTGAGTGGATGGCCGCCATTTAATGGCAAATATTTGCTGTTATCTTAAAACAACGGCTGTTATATTGAAATAATGGCAGTTATTTACTGTTATATGGCGGCCATCCACTCAATTTCAACATTGTGTGAACAGATCCTTTCTGTGTTTTTAATCCACTCCTGGTTTTGGTTGCAATATGAGGACCACAATACTGACTAAAATATACGTAGTGTGAACCCAGCCTAATGTACCCACTGCATTTACTCACAGTAGCTACCTGTGTAACCCATAGAGCTAATATCAGACTCCCCTCCTCCAGGCAATGTCCTCCTGCTCTGTGGTGATTCTGTCCATAAGATGGCTGACATGGAGGGTCATGTGATTGTGCCCCACCTTCTGTGTCCACCTCTGAGTTACTGCAGCTCAACCCCTGATACAATATATGGGAGCTAAGCTGTATAAACTCAGCATAGCCACTACATAGAGAAGGAAGCCATTTGCTTTTTGCCCCATTCACAGTGCAAAACAGCCAATCAATGGGTTTTTAGCACCCTGATCACACATTGATATCCTATCCTGAGGTCCGGCTATCAATATAAGGTATTGGAACTACTAAAAGTGGGTAATAAGGAAATTTTAATAAGTGTATGTATGTATGTATATTTAACAATTACTGTCCTTACTTGTGGCTCCCAGTGTCAATTTGTCTCTATTTCTTTCTAATATGCTGTAGGCTTAAAAGAGAAGTCCAGCAATTTTAAACATAATAAACAGTCATTACTTACCTCTCCCCGTGCCCGCAAAGTGCCGAAATCACAGGCTCCGGTACCCCCGCTGGAAGACGTTTTTCCCCTAAGTTTTGTTGATGTCATGATACGGGGGTAAATGCTGACCCGGCTGATGGGCTGCTCACTCAGCCAATCAGTGACTGCAGCATTGTTCCACCCTAATCACCGACAGGCTGAGTGGGCAGTTCATCAACTGAGTTGTGACTTCGGCTGTGAAGTTGTTTCCGCGGCTTTGATCCAGCGCTGGACAGGCATGGGAAGATGTAAGTAATGATGGTTAATTATGTCCCACCCTGCTTAAAAAATGTTTTAGAGTGCCTAACTTCTCCTTTAAGATGCTGCATGCAGCTCCACCTCCAGGGTAATGTGTTCTCAGTCCTGAGACCTGACACTACAGTGTGCACCCCCAGTACACAGACACAGGAATAGTAAGGCCAGAAAACTATACAGGGAACAAATATTCTTACTGTACATATACCATCATACTGGGGGTTTATCTATCCTTTTTGCTGCCTATGGGAGTCTTGCGCACCTTCTCTCTCTGCGCTGAAGAATGAACATGTTCATTCTTCAGGGCAGAGAGAGAAGAGGCCTTAGACCAAAAGGCACACAGCCAGTGTCGGACTGGGGAATCTGGGGCCCACCAGAGGAAATTATCCTAGGGGCCCACCAATGAAGAAACTGTAAGAAAAAGACTGTGAATCAGTGTTTGTGCATGTTGTAAAGATAAGGGCCCACTGGAGGATCCTCTGGTCCTCTAGTGGGCCAGTCTGACACCGCACACAGCTTTACACTAAGCGATACCAGTGAGATCATTATGGCAAGTATTCAGGCATGATGGCTACATCTATCATGAGTTGTTAAGAGGTAAAGAAAAGAAAAGAAAAAAAAAAAAGCGAAAAAAGCTTATCCTCCCCATCCTCTATTCCTCTGACTCTTCCTCTGTCGCCCACACAAAATTAATGTTAGGCCAGAACAGCATATAACAGGAGAGAGGAGAGGAGGGGGAGGGTAACCTCAGGCATCACTGATCTGAAGATAACATGATTGTAGAGGAGCTGTGTCGTGTCCCAATACAGGGCTCACTAACTTGTTTATTGCCCATCAGGAAGTAAAGGCCCTATTCCACGGAATGAATGTCGTTCGTATTCGGCCGATATCGGCCGCTACGAACGATAATCGTCCCGTGGAATAGAGTGCAACGATCAGCCGACATCGTTCATGTCGGCTGATCGTTGCAGTCGCTTGTTTTTCAACATGTTGAAAAACAAGCGACTGATACAGCAACGATCAGCTGCCGTCGCTCCGTTGAATAGGAGCATCGTCAGCAGACGCTGCTGTATCCTATGGGCTGCCCGGACGATTAGCGATCCTCCGAGCAACCCCCCCCCCCCCCCCACAGCTCCCCGCCGCCCCTCCCGCACTCACCTGCTTGCTGCAGCTGCACCGAATAACGGCGGCAGCGAGCGGGGAACGAGGAGCAAACAAGCGCTGAGAGCGCTCGTTTGCTCCTCTTAACGACCGGTGGAATAGGGGCATTACTCTGTCAGTTGTCACACCAAGAGCTGGGAGCTTTTATTTTCCGCTCCAGCCACTAGGTGTCTCACTCTCCCCTGTGCACAGCTGCAGTATGCAGTTGCAGTATGCAGTTTAGTTATGTGTGTGTTTAGCCAATCACAGGTGCAAGACACCTTACACTCTTTCTTTCTCTACTCTTTTCCCATCCTGTCACACGACCCTATATAGGTCAAGGTAATTTCCTGGTCCAGAATTCTTTAGTCAGTGTGTATGAGAGAAAGGTAGAAGAGACAGATTCCTGCTGCAGTGACTAAGTGGGCCTGGCTTAGGCCAGCATCCTTGACAGGGACTGAGACTGACTGTCTTCAGTAGAGACTGAGACAACCAGTATGCAGTCTAGGAAAACTCTGAAAACTCTGAAAACTAGGAAAACCCTTGTCTACCCCGTGGATTTTCTAAGTCAGGAAAGTCATTCCCTAGAGGAAAGGAATAGGAACTGATCCCAAGTAATACAAAGTTGCTAATTGTCAAAGTATCTTACTGACAAAGCCCGTTCACTTAGGGAAATCTTCAGTGGGAGCTCAGCCTAGAGAGAGACATAGGACTTGTGCTACCCAACCTGGTGGTCTCTGAACTGGTGGAGCAGAAGGCAGTCATATATCCAAAGTCCATATGTAAACATGAGTATGAGAATCTCTTCTTTCAAGTATCTACAATGCTATCCTGGAAGGGTACTGTACTAATTAGCAAAGGGCTGCTACATGGCCCCTACACTACCCTTCTATACTCAAGTCTTATTTTAATTCTTCGCCTCTACCTAAAGTCTACCTCAAGTATTGGTTGTTTTGCATTAGCGCCTATGAGCGGTCTCTTTGTATACTTTTGTATTGCACTGAAGTTTTTACAAGTAAAGATTCAACCTTGGGTGTTGAGCTAGACTCTTTTCTTGCGCCGCACCTGCAATCTCACACAACACTACTGTCCTTTTCAAGCGCAGTGTCCGGGGGTGGGTACTACCACTCCTGGCCACTGTGACAAAACTACTCCAAAACACCAGAGCCCACCAGCTGGTGCAACACCAACATCCAATACCACAGCAGCTGTATAATTACAGCTGCCCTCCATTCCTGATCCATCTCACAGTAACGCAGATCAGGGGCACAATACACTCACCTGCTGTCACTGCTGACTCCCAGGCTTCAGAAGAAATGCTCAGACCTGCCGCCCCTTGCAGGCTAGGAGGAGCACCATTTGAGGCAAAGCTCTCACTTCCCCTCATGTGTAGGGGAGATAAAGGTAACTTTAAAGGGTTTAATTTAAACGGCTTGTTTCTTTCTGTAAATATTGATTTCACATGAATATATATTTTAAAAAGTATTCTATTCATTTTTTTTCCTGACCTGAATATGGAGCTAATGTTATTTGTGTGATTGTACATGCATCAATTTGATCCGTGTCGTGTCACTTATGAGCACTTCATCTATATCACATCCATTTATTAAAGTGATTGTCTTACTGTATGTAGTTCAAGTTCCTGCAAAGAAAAAAAGCCTTTCACTTGTAATGAACTGTAAAATAGGTGGGGTGTGATATTGGGGGTTGTGGCTATGGGCTAACTGAGGGAAATGGCACAGAAAAATTAGCACATACAGTCCTTTGAAGGCAAAAATCACAGTAGCTCTGCTAGCATGAAACACCTTTGCTTGGTGCTTACATGAGCATATGTACTGTACAAGGCCCTGGAGCATGGCAATTCTAACGAAAAGGCACAGACTTGATTACTCAGTAAGCCGCTGATTCTGCTGCATATCCAACAAAACAATGTCTCCCTGAATCATGTTTCCTGCTCTAGGGGCTCACAATACACAGTCTATTAAACCTTGTGACCAAGGCTGAGTATACATAATACCTTGACAATAGAGCTTGCATTATGTACAGTCAGTTACAGGACTCTTGTGACCAGGGCTTCTACTAAATAAGCATTGACTCTGTTAGAGAGTTACTTACTGCTAAAGCAATTTAAGCTGCAGTACGTCCATAGTGCAGATCATTATTAAGGATGCTTGTCGAGATACTCATGGGAAATAGGACCGTGTTACAGTATAAAATGAAAAGTTATACAACTTTTTTACATACTTTGTGTTAGCATCCCACACAAATACAGCATACCTATTGTTTTTATTCATGTTTTTATTTAAAGTTTTTCAAACAACCCATTATAACTTGCGGCCTTGTAGTTACAGAAAGATGTAAAAATAAATAAAAGTAATTGCAACGTCTGGGGTTGTGGATTTATGGTGTCCCACCACTGTGGTTCTTTTTCTTTTCTTTTTGTGTCTCGTTCACCTGTCCAAAAAGTTCTTTCTTCAGCTTAAGTGGTGATAAAGTTTTCAGAAGTTATTTCAGTGCGCACACACACACACACACACACACACACTTCCCACCTACCCACTAATCCCAGGGAAGTTCACTTAGGCCCCTGAAGGAGGAGTTTTACACTGGTGGGAGGGAGTGGAAGTAGCTCAGTCTTAGTCAGGTTCCTGTGTAGAGAGGACACAAGACAAGACAGTCCCTGCTGTAGTCAAGCTGGGCCCTGGCTTATGCCAGGTCCCCTGTCAGGGTCAAAAGAACAAGTCCAGTGTAGTCTAGTCTGGGGTGTGGTAGTGGACAGACGTATGGGAAGCAAAGAGACTCTTTTCTTCTTCAAAGCAACGCTTTAGCAAGTCTCAAGCAAGTCAGAGATCATTCCAACCCACGACGTGAACATCTCTAAAAGTGCAGGGCAGTATCCTGAAACAAGAGGAACTGATCCAGATAGAGAAAAGTTGCTAAAAGCCTACATACTCTATTTCGCAGCGCAGGTGTAACCAGGTAATCTTGGCTACAAGGTCTGGGGCTTGTGTCACCCCAGAAGGACGGGTCACCCAACACTGTAGGGCAACAGGTGGTATAGCGAAAACTAAGGTCAAAATACAGGCACAAGAATACTCTACGTTCGAGTATTCTTCAGTATTCTACTTCTTCTCTATTCTGAACTCTCAGCACAAACTCCTCTCTACTGCTCTAAACTCACTTTACTTCTCAGCACACAACCAAGTCAGCACAGCTCTTCTGCTCCAAAAGCTCTTAACGCAGATTGTGTCTAGTCATGTCAGAAGTCCATTATCAGCTACTTTACTAAGTATTCCTGCAGTGAAGAAGATTTTATTTATGGTAACATGACTCAGTAATTATTGTTCCGGCACCTACACAGTCATTATACCATCCTTGGGTCATCTCCCCGTTCTGTGGGTGGTGGTACCGATAGTGTGCGTGGGTCATAAATCCACTCCGGACCACTGTGATAAATACCCAAGGGACCCCCTTACAGCCCGGCAGGTCACCAACCACAAAGGAAACGGTGTGGCGTTATGGCAACCTTCCATTCGGCTTTGCTATACTCCAACCAACAACCGTAGTCGTGGCATCACACAACACCATCTCGCAAGTGATCGGTCGCCCATAGAGCTCTACAGATCCACTGAACCACCACTAACAATGGCATAAGCCGCACCAGCGAGAGGAGTCTAAGGGGTTGCTGGTATTCACCAGAGCCTTTCATAAAGTGGGTTGGATTTTCTACAGAAGGCGACCCACAGGTTGCTACCCCTGGCTGGGCTTATTAGCGTTGGTGGGTGAGGTGCAGTTGGAGACACATAGGTCAGCAGGCAGGAACACAGCAGGAATCTGAGACAGGACTCACAGACAGAAACCAGGAGTCATGGACAAAAATCACGGGCAGGAATAACAGTGTCAGGTAGGGGGTCTGGGAAAACAAGACGAGTGCAGCCCTAGAACTGGCACCCACCCCAGCTGGCCCTACCTGCTTGCCGCGACAGCTCTAAACAGCTGCGGACAACTGGGCGGCGTTCCCTAACCTGGCAAAGTGCATACACGAAAAACAGAGTCAAGACTAACAAACAAGCAAGGGAAAGTCAGAGGTCCGAGTCGGTAACAGCCAGTCAGTATAGGTACAAAATCGTGATCCAAAGAATAGTCGAGGTCCAAGCCAAAAGGTCAGGTATCGGAAGTACAAAGTCAGAGTAATGCTAGGTCAAGATACAGAGGAGGAACCAGGTTCTATCGCAGGCAAGAAATGAGAGCACAGGTCTGATATTTATTCAGCCTGGAGTCCCAGCCCCAGACTTGATTGGGGCTGAGGCTCCAGGTCCTGCCAGATACAGAAAGCTAACTGGTAAGTCAGCTGTCACTCAATAATCAGTGCACACACCCAACACCTATGCTGAACAGCCAGGGGAGTGAAACCTTGGCCTCTGCTCTCTACAAAGAACAGCAGAGCTGAGTATGTGAAAAACATGTGAAGCATTATGGCTGAAAAAGCCGAGCCGAGACAGGTTTTTATAGGGAGGTAATTCTCTGGAGAAAAAACAGACATGGTAGCACATCCATATACTCATCACTGATCGCTTTGCTTCTGAGCACTAAATACTACTAACATCAGGAGTTATCCAGGAAACTTTTTACGTGGTGTGTGGGCTTATGCACTTTGATCAAAATGACAGTACTGCAGATAACAGAGTTATTTCCATCATTTGGTACTATAAAGTAGAGAAATCAGCAAACAATCATCTTATGAAAAATATGGAGTACCGCACAAACTATTAACCATTGGCGATTAATCACAACACGTGCCTGGGACTTTTATGTGAAATCCCTTGAATAACACTTCATGGAAATGCCCTTTGAGACTTTTGCTCAAATTTTCACGCAGCTCTAATGCTGGATCATAAAAGTTAATCATACATTTGGCATCCATTGGTAGTAAAGTCTCATCATCAAGGTGTTTGACTTGTGTTAACCATCATATTAATCATCTAAACAATATTAATGGGCGGATCATCAGAGAACAGTGTCTAATGATACCATACAGAAGGAGTAAAATAATGTTGCAATGGATGACTGAAAGATTATGGATTCAATGTCTGAACATGACGAATACTGAGGAAATTAACTACTCTGTACTTGTGTCGGGGGGGGGGGGGGGGGGGGTAAGGGAAGCGACTTTCATTTTACCATAACATGTATGACAGAATTCCAAAATTAATATTTATGAAGATATAAATTAGTGAAATCGTAAAAAAGAATGCAATATGGTAACGTTTGGGGGGTTCCTGTGTCTACGTAATGCACTATATGGTAAAAGAGACATTATACAATTATTCTATAGGTCAGTCCGAACACAACCATATGCAGGTTTACACAGATTCTCTAATGTTATATATATTTTTTTAATGAAATCCTTTTTTTTTTGCAATTAATTATAAATAAAATAGCCCTATTTTGACTCTTATAACTGTTTTATTTTTTCACCTACGGGGCTGTATGGGGCGTCATTTTTTCTGCCATGATCTCTAGTTTTAAATAATATCATAATTGTGAAGATCGGACCTTTTGATCACTTTTTATTATTTTTTTATATATAATGTAACATAAAATCGGTAATCCGCACACTTTTTTCCCTCTTTTCGTCTACGCCGTTTACCGTTCGCAATGACGCTTGTTATATTTTAATAGATCGGACAATTACGCACGCTACGGTATATTATAATGTTTGTTTGTTTATTTATTTATTTTTATATGTTTTATTTATATAATGGGAAAGGGGGGTGATTTCAACTTTTATTGGGGGAGGGGTTTTGGGCTAGTGTAATAGTGTTTTTAACTTCTTTTTTTTTTACACATTTGAAGTCCCTTTGGGGGACTTTTACATACAGTACTTTGATTTTACAGTACATTGATCAGTGTTATCGGCGATCTGCTCATTGAGCCTGCCTGTGCAGGCTTAGTGCAGCAGAGCGCCGATCGGACCGCACGGAGGCAGGTGAGAGACCTTCGGCAGTCTGTTTTACTGATCGGGACCCCCGCAGTCACACTGCGGGGGTCCCGATCGGTAAGTTACAGGGGACTCCCCGTGTCAAGTACACTTAAATGCAGCGGTCGTGGTCGCTGCAGCGTGTCATTACCGGTGAGGTCCCGGCTGCTGATTGCAGCCGGCCCCCACCTGCTATGAAGCGCGCTCCTCTCCGGAGCACGCTTCATAGCGGGAGAAACACCCAGGACTAGTATAGTTACGTCCAGGGTCGTCTGGGGACAGACTTCCATGGCGTAACTATACGCAGTGGGTCGTCTAAGGGTTAAAGGAGAAGTCCAGCAAAATTTTTTATTTAAGTATTGTATTGTATTGTATTGTAAAAGTTATACAAATCACCAATATACACTTATTACGGGAACTGCTTATAAAGTGCTTTTTTTCCTGCACTTACTACTACATCAAGGCTTTACTTCCTGGATAACATGGTGATGTCACGAACCGACTCCCAGAGCTGTGCGGGCTGTGGCTGCTGGAGAGGATGTTGGCAGAGGGACACTGAAGGACAAAGGGCATTGGAGGGACACTGAGCATCCATCTGCCATCATGCTCTCCAGCAGCCACAGCCCACACAGCTCTGGGAGTCGGGTCGTCACCATTTTATCCAGGAAGTGAAGCTGTGATGCAGTAGTAAGTACGGGGAAAAAAGCACTTTATGTGCATTACCCGTAATAAGTGTATATTTGTGATTTGTATAACTTTTGAGGGGCAATACAATACTTTAATAACATTTTTCACTTCTCCTTTAATAGTACCCTAGGGGGATTTAAAAATTGAAAAGAAAAAAAAGTGTTTGAAATTATGCCAAAGCCCTTCTCCCAATAAAATTTAAAAGCACCCTCTTTTTCCATTATTCAAATAAAACATGTAATATATATATATATATATATATATATATATATATATATATATATATATATAGTAGCATGCGCAATTGTACGATCTATTAAATTATAGCGATAATTTTCCACACAGTGAACAGTGTAAATAAAACAAGTTAAAAAAAGACCAGGATTGCTGATAATTTTAAGCAAAATTATTTGCAAAAAAAAGTTTTACTGTGAAAAAAAAAAGAAGTAAAACAGTAAAAAAGCTATGAAAACATGACTATTGTATTTGGACAGAGGTATTAAATAAATATATCATGTTAGTTTTATCGTAAAGTGCAATACATAGACACAGGAACCCCCAAAAGTTTACAAAATTATGTTTTTTAAATAATATTTTTGGGGTTCCATTGTACATTTTATGGTATATTGAAAGGCGAAATTGTAAATACAAGCCTTTTCATAACCTTACTTTAATTATTGGGGATTACAGTAGTCAGACCTACACCAATGAAACACCAATTATCTATCCTGTGCTGAGTGTTCCATTTATAAATGAATACTGACAGCATTGCACATAGATTAATACAGTTTGGGAAAAATATCTTTAAGGTTAAGTGTAAAGGGTCAAAGTTCAGGGCCTAAGGTTATATGGATGTATTCAGTACATTGTTTAAAGAAGAAGAACGAGCATGCTGCTTGAACTGAGGAATGAAACCACATAAACACAAGGAACAGGTTTAATTACCTTTATTCTGCAAATGCCCTGGGTGAGATAGCCTCTTCTATAGAAAGAAAATAAGAAAAGAAAATAAGTACAAAAGTTATTACATATATTAACAATTTATCACCAATTTCTAGTAAAAAAAAAAAGCCTGATCCAAATAAAAAATGACAAAGGATATTTAATTCACAAAGAGCACTACATGAAATGGCAAGGTGGCATTAAATAATACAATGGTCATGTGAATTTGTCAGAAACTCCATAATGTGGCATTATTATGTTATTAAACCATGAAGTTCTAAAACCTATATAAGCAAATGTATAATTGTGGAAAAAATATTCTCCCTTGCATTTTTACAAAAAAAAATTTCAAATCTGACCTTACTTTATGTGGTAATATCTTTTGATGCTTTAACATATCCAGTTGATTTTTTGAGATTTTTTTTTTTAAGGGAACACTTAATTAGTTGGAAATTTTGATTAATACATTGAGTGATTATTTGCAAAAAACAAACTCCAAAATATTGTACAAAAGGTAGTCATAGCACAAAAATTAGTTAATAATTCAGATTTACTACAATTCTACTTAAAGGGAAATTTTCACCTCAACTAACATTGTAAACTTGTACAGCTTGTCAAGGTAAATATTTTTGCAAATACATTCATTTAGCAAACTTGCAAAAATATGATGAGTCTAAAAATATTTACTATGTTAAGAGAGATAGCAATACCCCTTTAACCCCTGAAGAATGCAGTCGATTTTTGGCCCCTTAGAGTTTGCTCAATTTTCCAAATCTCACCTGCCTTAGCCCTTGACTACATTTTATGGCAGACACAAATGGGACTTATTCTGACCCATATTCCCATAGAAGTAAATTTTGGTCAGCACATTCAGCAATTATTTGTAAAAAATTTTTGCAAATGTTAGCATTTTGGAAATTTTAAATTCTCTGCTTGTAAGAAAATAGTAATACCTCATAAATGAGTTAATAGTTCCCATTTACAATATAATTTATGTCTACTTTATGTTGGCATCATTTGGTAAGCTTTTTTTTTTCCTTTTTTTTTTCCTTTTTATAAAAATATAGAAAGCTTAAAATTTTAGTAGCAAATCTTAAAATTTTCATTCAAATTTCCAGCACTGATTTTTTAAGATACTTGGATTTGAGAGGTCTGTGTGCTAGAAATCCCCCATAAAGTAGACCTTTTGGAAACTGCATCCATCAAAGTAAAGCATTGATCTTTGCAATCAATGCTCCATTACTAAGGCCTGCTGGAGCACATAGTACAGCAACTTGAAAGTATCGGCACTTATCATATATATTCCCTGCGTTGTACTTTCAATACAGAACTCCTCTAAACGTATATATATATATATATATATATATATATATATTTTTTTTTTTTTTTTTTTTTTAAGAGGTTTCTAGTAGAGATGAGAGAAGAAAATTATGCAAAGCACAATTCACAGCAAATCTGGCAAATTTTTCACAGATTCATTTTTAAATCTTTAAAAACAACATGGCAGCCTCCATGTTATCGTGAGGTACCCTGAATTGGCGGGTGCAAGGGATTAACCATAATCCCTTGAAGCCATCTAATCACTACTAACGATCTCCTGGCTGTAACCCCCCCCCCCCCCTTCCTGACTACCTTCTTATGTTTGTTTTAGTAGAATGTCACAACAGTACAGCACTGTAGTAGAGAGTGTAATTACTAAATTCTTCATTAGTTTAGTTCTGCATTAGTGAAGTGGAGTTCCTGATTAGTGGAGTAGAGTGACAAAACTGGAGTTCCTGATTAGTGCACTGCAGTTCCAGATTAGTGAGGAAGAGTGATTAGACTGGAGCTCCTGATTAGTGGACTCGTGTTCTGAAATAATGAGGGGAGAGATTAATGAAGTTCCTGATTAGTGTATTGGAGTTCCACATTAGTGGATTTTCTTATTAGTGGAGAGTTGGATTACTTGATCATTGGATACTGTCAATCTCTACTGTATTGTAAATCACACGTAAAATAAATAATAGCACATTCAAACCGCCATCAAACCCCTTCCAACCCCTGTACAATAAAGTATTGAACCCCATCTATCCCTACAGAGCCCCCAATGTCCACTCCACTCTGATCACTTCACTCCCCTAATCCGGAACTTCAGTCCACTAATCAGGAACTCCAGTCTAATTACGCCACTCCTCTTATCAGGAACCCCTACTTTACTAAAGCATAATTCAACTAATGAAGAATTTATCAATCACACATCACACTCTCCACTACTGTGTTGCACTTCTGTGACCTTCTGCTACAACAAACACAGGCTAATTAATTGCACGCCTTCCAAAAGCAATCAGCCTATGTAATGGGCCGGGTGGTTATGGATGGGAGAGTGTTACTAGTGATTGGGCAGCTGCAAGGGATTATGATTTATCCCTTGCACCAACTAATTTGAGGGACTTTGCAAAAACATTATTCCACCTCTGTACAGGTACCTGCAGAACAAGGTTGGCAACTCCTTGCAGCTCTCGGTCTGAAGAGGAGGAGCTCAGCACACCCTCGAGTTACACAGAGAACACCAGTGTGGAAAGGCAATCAGTGAACCTCGTACATATGGCCGTGCTTGTTGGAGTGTTTGTGTTCTGACATGCACATAAAGGACATGCATACGAGGGACAAGTAATTCCTGACCGTTCTAGGCCTCAGCGAAACAATAACATTTATCCGGGCTTGGCATTTGATTGCTATGGGCTCCAGCAGCCCATAATAATCTAGCACTGATCTCATTGATCAATGCAGTACATATGTACTGCATCGATCTCGATGAGAGATCAATGTAGTTAACATACAAGTCACCCAAATAACAGTGTGTTAAAAAAATAATAATAAAAAAAACTCCATAATATAATAAAAGTTAAAATTGTCCCCTTTTTCCCAATTCTATAAATAAATATAAATAAAGAAAGAAAAAAGCACATTTGGTACCAATGCGCACAGAATCGGCCAAACTATTAAATTATCGCAATCCTCATCAAGCATGCTAAATGGCGTAAGCACAAAAATGCCAAAGAGCAAAATTGCTGATTTATGGTCACATCAATTTCAAAGGTACGGATAGAAAGTATAGATAATGGCACAAAAAAATTACACCTCACATAACTATGGACCAAAAAATAATAGAGTTATAAGGATGGTAACAGAGCAATTTTAAGAACATTTGGTTTTTAAAAAAGGTTTAATTTTTTAAAAGCTGTCAAAATATAAAAAAATAAAAGTTATACTTGTACTTGTATTGACTTGAGGAAAATAGATAACATGTGAGTCTTACCATAGTTAAAGCATCGTAAACATTTCACCACACAAATATTTTTTTCACAGTTTAGCAGCATATTTTATGGAAAAAAATAAGTCTGTCTTTGCTAAGTACAATTAGTGTCACAAAAAAAAACGGCTCATTTGGGTTTGTAGGTAAAAAGATGCAAGCACTAAGGCCTTTTAAATACGGGGAAGAAAAAAACTAAAGAATGAACACGAAATTTGACTTGCTTATTAAAGGGTTAAATGCAATTTGCAAATATTTGTGAATTGCACTGAACATTTTTGATTAAGAAAATCCCATTTTTGATTGACTTGCTCAACTTTACTTCTTAGCAAACCCTATGAGTGTACAATCTCAATACGTTAAGGGGAACCTAATAGAGGTTCCTAATAGAGATGAGCAAAGCAGTCAAAAATTTGTTTCGCGAGGTTCAGAGTGAGGAAGCAGTGCAATCCACTCCCTGGCCAAAATTCCGAGCATGTTGCCTCATAGACTTACATTGTCATTAACGAGATAGAGTTACGAAGTGGATGGCACTATCTCTTTATCAGAGCCAGTCTCAGCAGACCTACTGAGATATACAGTGGTTAGTGATAAGCGAATAGTGAGATATTCGAATATTCGATATTCGTATGGATATCCTGCAAATATTTGAATATTTGATCGAATGTTCGATCCCATTAAAGTCTATTAAAGTATTTGATTAGTGAAAAACATCTATTTGACCATTTGGAAGGTAAAACCGGAAGCTGTGGGATATGAACTTTTATTGAATATTCGCTGGATATTCGAATATCGAATATTCAAATATCTCACTTTTCGATCGAATATCTATTTGATAGAACAGTATTTGCTCATCACTAATGATGCGTTTACACGTAACGATTATTGGCCCGATCATACGATTAGCGATGTCCGATTTACGTTTTTTTTTTATAACGATCAGCGTTTAGACGGTATGATATATCGTACGAAAATTCGCACTGCGATCGTTTTGCGGTCGTTTAAGCCTATCTCACACATTGGTTAAATCGGCGAACGACTGTTCACACGGAACGATTTGCGAATTTTTTGCGTACGATGAACGACAATTTGCTGACCTGATGAAAGATCACGATGTAAGATTTATCGTGCGTCGTTCGATCGTTCGCTGCGTTTACACGTACGATTATCGTTCCAATTCGACCGTTATCGCGCAAATTTGCACGATAATCGTTATGTGTAAACGCAGCATAACAGTGATCAATAACTTTTGACATGTCTGATGACAAGAGATGAGCGAATCACTCATCTAAACAAAGCGAATCGCTTCATTTGATCAGTGTTCTGCTTATCAAGCCGCCACTGCTCTGCTCCCAGCTGCTCTACCCCAGGTGCCGTGGAAAAGCTAGACCCAACCTTGGGAAACTGAGAGAAGTGACAGGGAGCAGAGCAACGCTGAAAGGCCAGAGGCTTGATGAGCAGAGTGCTGGTCAAACGAAGCGATTCGCTCATCTCTACTGATGACAGAAAAGAGTCCAGAAGCCCCTAGAACTTGATCCACAACTGCTGCTATTAAGCTTGAAGGCTTACAATCCCAGATGTGAGCACTAGACATACAATGTGGACCAGTCCTGCAGTATTTGTTGTATAATGGATGAAGATTAATTCATATGATCCAGTACAAAGAAATGCAATGTTTCGACTTACATACAAGTCATGCTTGTTAAAGACCTATACAGTGGGGAAAAAAAGTATTTAGTCAGTCACCAATAGTGCAAGTTCTCCCACTTAAAAAGATGAGAGGCGTCTGTAATTTACATCATTGAGGTAGACCTCAACTATGAGAGACAAAATGAGAAAACAAATCCCGAAAATCACATTGTCTGATTTTGTAAGAATTTATTAGCAAATTATGGTGGAAAAAAGGAATTTGGTCACCTACTGTACAAACAATCAAGATTTCTGGCTCTCATAGACCTGTAACTTCTTCTTTAAGAGTCTCCTCTTTCCTCCACTCATTACCTGTAGTAATGGCAACTGTTTAAACTTGTTGTCAGTATAAAAAGACACCTGTGCACACCCTCAAACAGTCAGACTCCAAACTCCACTATGGTGAAGACCAAAGAGCTGTCAAAGGACACCAGAAACAAAATTGTAGCCCTGCACCAGGCTGGGAAGACTGAATCTGCAATAGGCAACCAGCTTGGAGTGAAGAAATCAACTGTGGGAGCAATAATTAGAAAAAGAAAGACATACAAGACCACTGATAATCTCCCTCGATCTGGGGCTCCCCGCAAAATCTCACGGTGAGCAAAAATCCCAGAACCACACGGGGGGACCAAGTAAATGAACTGCAGAGAGCCTACCGCCAGTAACACACTACGCCGCCAGGGATTCAGATCCTGCAGTGCCAGACGTGTCCCACTGCTTAAGCTAGTACATGTTCAGGCTCGTCTGAAGTTTGCTAGAGAGCATTTGGATGATCCAGAAGAGTATTGGGAGAATGTCCTATGGTCTGATGAAACCAAAAAGGGAACAGTTTGGTAGAAACACAACTTGTCGTGTTTGGAGGAATACTGAGTTGCATCCATCAAACACCATACCTACTGTAAAGCATGGGGGTAGAAACATCATGCATGGGGCTGTTCCTCTGCAAAGGGGCCAGGATGCCTGATCCGGGTACATTGAGATTGAGATTTTGAGTGCAAACCTCCTCCCATCAGCAAGGGCATTGAAGATGAAACGTGGCTGGGTCTTTCAACATGACAATGATCCAAAGCACACCGCCAGGGCAACGAAGGAGTGGCTTCGTAAGAAGCATTTCAAGGTCCTGGAGTGGCCTAGCCAGTCTCCAGATCTCAACCCTATAGAAAACCTTTGGAGGGAGTTGAAAGTCCGTGTTGCCAAGCGACAGCCCCAAAACATCACTGCTCTAGAGGAGATCTGCATGGAAGAATAAATAAATAAATAAATTCTTACAAAATCAGACAATGTGATTTTCTGGATTTGTTTTCTCATTTTGTCTCCCATAGTTGAGGTCTACATATGGTGTCAATTACAGGCGTCTCTCATCTTTTTAAGTGGTGGAACTTGCACTATTGGTGACTGACTAAATACTTTTTTTCCCCACTGTATGTAGGTCGAAACATCACATTTCTTTGTACTGGATTATGGGAATAAATCTTCATTTAATGTACAATAAATGCTGCAGTACTTCTCCATATTGTATGCCTGATGACATTTTAAAATTAATTTTTAATGAAAGGTACTCTTTAAAAGAAAATTCTATGATTTTGGTTGTAACTAAAAGTATACAGAACGGCTAATTTAAAAGGTTGAAACATACTGTAATTCTAATGAAATAGACGTTTTTATTGAACAGTCAGTGAGTGTTAGAAGGAAATTTTCAGATAGGAATGACACGAATAATGTTATTGAGAGATCTTTTTAGAGATAAAAAATGAACTTTCTAACAATAAAGGGAAGATAGTGGGCCAGGATAAAAATAACGTTTGCCTGCTTTTTTAAAAATAGTTATTTGATAGAGGCCCATGTAGTTAAACATATCATTGAAAAAAAAAAATTGGTATATTGTGAAAAAGGACCCAGAGATTGGAAGGTTATTATCAGAAAAATCTAGAACTATTTTCCCTAGTGCTTCCACTATTTAGGATTTAATCACTAAAAGCTATGTTATAGATGAGGAAAAGAACATTATAGATGTGGAATGATTTTCATTTGTGCTAAATGTAATCAGCACAGCAGCATCCAGAAAAAAGTAAGGTAAAGCAAATGAAATGCTGTGACATTATTAATTGCCCCAATGGCCAACAAGCTGAACCCTTTAAAGGGGTTATCCAGCGTGGGGGCACTTTTTTGGGGGGACCGGGGAGGAGGTGGCTGAAATAAAAGACGTCCACTCACCTCCCCGGGTCCAGCGGCGGGTCACTAATTGCGGCCCTCCGGTCCCCGGTTCGCAGCCGCTTCCTGGTGTCTGACGCCGCCCGAGACGCTACGTCTCAGGGCCGCTCAGCTACTCAGTAAAGGAGGCGGGATCCGAGCGCACTTCAAATGGATCCCGCCTCCTTCACTGAGTGGCTGAGCGGCCCTGAGACGTAGCGTCTCGGGCGGCGTCAGACACCAGGAAGCGGCCGGGAACCGGGGACCGGAGCGCCGCGATGAGTGACCCGCCGCTGGACCCGGGGAGGTGAGTGGACGTCTTTTATTTCAGCCACCTCCTTCCCGGTCCCCCCCAAAAAGTGCCCCGAAGCTGGATAACCCCTTTAATGGTACACATTGAAACACCTGCCCTGAAAAGAGCAACTTTGGATACTAGCTGTAACCTATGCGGCCTTATTCACACATACCGTAAATGTAGATCTGCAATTACGTACTTGAGATATTACCCATTGATTTCTATTCACACCAGCTTGCATTCTGGTCCACAAAAAAATAAAAAAAAGGACATGTCCTAGTGCGGATCCGTTCTTTTTTTTACTGAATCACCACTATTTTTTATGGATTGCAACCTTTTGGCATCCATATCATGAGCAAAAAAAATGCAGATTCCCCCCATGTGTTTCACCAGAGCTTATTGGCTCATCAGAGATTAGTTTGGTATGGTGGTAAATTGCAGAAAGATTATCTGACAGATTATCTGAAGGCAAAGCCAGGAATGAATTTGAAAAGAGGAGAAATTTCAGGCTTTCCTTTATGACCTGATCTCTGTTTATAGTTTGTTTCTGGCTTTGGGTTAAAATCTTTGGCAGATAATCTGTCAGATAATCTTTCTGTGTAAATGGACCCCGATGGTGTGTTTACACACACAGATTTATCTGACAGATTTTGGAAGCCAAAGCCAGGAATTGATTTGAAAAGAGGAGAAATCTCAGGCTTTCCTCTATGACCTTATCCCTGTTTATAGTCTGTTCCTGGTTTTGGCTTCCAAAATCTGTCAGATAAATCTGTCTGTGTAAACGCACCATTAGGGTCCGTTTACACACATAGATTATCTGACAGATATCTGCCAGATTTTTGAAGCCAAAACCAGAAATGGATTTGAAAAAAAGAGAAATCTCAGTCTTTCCTTTATGACCTGTTCCTTGTTTTAGTCCATTCCTGGCTTTGGCTGCAAAAATCTGTCAGATATCTGTCAGATAATCTCTGTGTGTAAACGGACCCTTAGGGCCCTTTTACACAGAAAGATTATCTGACAGATTATCTGCCAAAGATTTGAAGCCAAAGCGAGGAATGGAATTGAAAAGAGGAGAAATCTCAGGCTTTCCTTTATGACCTGATCCCTGTTTATAGTCTGTTCCTGGTTTTGGCTTCAGATCTTTGGCAGATAATCTGTCAGATAATCTTTCTGTGTAAAAGGGCCCTTACTCCCTAATTACTACTCTTATAAATAAAGGTGAGAGAAGCAGCTGAAAATTTGTTTCACAACCCATTATTGGGTTGGATTTAATAAAATTTGCAAATTGAATACAAATGAATCTCATTGAAACAGTCAAACTATAGTAGCTACAGCAGTGTGACTACTACAGAGTGGCTATTTTTTTTAACAATGACAATTAAAAAAAAATGTCAATCAGCCAGTCAATCAATTTCAATTTTTGCCATGGACAGCTGTGGGCCTTGGTGGAACAGCGACATAAAACAAACTTTCTAATTAACAATTTAACACGTTCCAATCCTCCTTCAACCTTTCCTTGAGTGGCCCCCTTTGTATCCTGTTAGTTAATATAAGGGCCAATTTAATTTTAATTTCAGTTTATTTAATTTAGATTTTAATGTAGATGTAGAGTGACCCAGCATGAGCTGCAGTCTGGTAACAGTTCAGCTGATGGGCCAGCATCGTTAACGGTCTTCAGGAATCATTCAGGGGTCATAGTAGTGGTGATCCCAACAGGCTTGGATGAAGGTTGCAGCTCCTATTAAGGCCCAGTGGTCAGGCGAATACTAGCCAGGCTGGTATTGTGGAAAAGATCCTTCAAAGTTAAAACTCCACGGCAGTCAACAATCAATTCCAAAACCAGCTCTCTTCAGAAGGGTCCTTACGTATTAGTGCCAACACCAATTCGTGCCAAGGGCAGGAAGTTTCCTCAACCTTGTGTCTTGCATGTCTCGGCGGCTAGTCAGCTAGTCAGACGATCAGTAAGAGAGCTTCTGTCAAGCCTATCTCTCCCCCCAGAGTTTCAGTTGCTCTACCCTGAAGAGCTTTTGGAGGAATATCAGGACACTCAGTTATTGGAAGAAAGCACTTAGAATCCACTAGTTTATACAGTAGGCCACAAAGCACTAAGGAGGGAGGGCAGCAAGCAAGGGAGTAGAAGCCTACGATAAAAGTACGGGATTGTACCGCTTGCCACTGGAAGAAGAGAGGTTAGGAGAGGAACTTTGTTCTAGACTAAAATGATGCTGTCACAGACCCTACTGTACATTAAATCTTGATCCCCAGATGTCATCATAATCTTAAGGGGATGAAAATGGATTTGTTCCACCGAACCAGAGGCAGGTCCCATGCACAGCTTGTCATTCCAAAAGTTGATTGCCTTGTATTCCTAATATTAAAAATGTAAAGTGAAACTGTCTCAGTTGCCCCTAGCAACCAATCAGATTCCACCTTTATTCCTTACGGACTCTTTGGAAAATGGAAGGTGGAATCTGATTGGTTGCTAGCAAGTTCCATGTTACTGTTTGATAAATCTCCCCCCAGTGTCTTGGTATAAGGCCCAGCCAGCACCCAGTGACTTGGTATAATGCCCAGCCACCACCTAGTGACTTCCAGCAGGTGTAGATTTGCATCATGATTTGCGCCTGTGAGCAGGCGTAAATCATGATAAATTAGGCGCAGAAGGAAGCCACGCCTCCTCCCCCTTTATCACCTTAACCTCCCCAAGCTCTGCCAGCCTGCCCATTGGGCAAGCCGGGTGTACAGGAGGCATACGCCAGGGAGAAAGGGCAAATCTGCTCCTTTTTCCTGGCATACGCCTCTGACATACCTTTCATATATCCCCCCCCCCCATAGTGACTACACAAAAGCAGCACGCGTAACTTGCTATGATGCACAGAACCAGCACTTAGTGACTTGTTAAGCACACCCAGTGACTTAGTATAATGCACAAACCCGCACCCGGTGATTTGGTATAATGCACAGAACCAGCACCCAGTGATTTGTTATGCACACCCAGCACCCAGTGACTTGGTGCAATGCACAAAACCAGAACCCAGTACCGTGTGATACTGGACCCTGACTTGCCAGCTGTCATAGCTGTCGCAGGTGATTGGATGGGGTACAAGGGATTACAGATAGCCCCTTGCTTCACCAAATAACAGAAATGTAAGCTAACATGAGTGGCCGCCATCTTGGCTGCCATGTTTACAGAATTTAATAACAAATCTCTGTGAATTTGCTTCACAAATTGAAGCTAATTGATGCGATTCGCAGCCGTTTTTGCTGGATTCACTTAGATGTTGCTGGTAGTCTAGTTAACACCCCCCCCATTGATGTTCCTGGTAGCCTGGTTAACCCCCCAGTCATGCCCCTGGTTGCCTAGTTAACCCCCCAGTGATGTCCCTGGTAGCCTACTTAACCCTCCCCCCCAAAGTCCCGTCCCTGGTAGCCTAGTTAAGCACCCCCCCCAGTCATGTCCCTGGTAGCCTAGTTAACCCCCCAGTGCTTGTCCCAAATAAAAAAAAAAATAAACATCCCACTCACCTTTCCTCCGCTCCCACGCTGCCCAGGTCCTCTTCTCTCCCCAGGTCCTCTTCTCTCCACTCTAGCGTGCGCCTGTCTTCTCCTGCAGGTGGGCGATGAAATGACGTCATTGCACGCGGCCTACAGGAGAAGTAAGATGTGCGCCGCTCTGGTGGGGAAGGAGCCGGCACTCACAGCATCCTCCTATGTCACAGAAGCAGGAAGATGCTGTAAATGCCGGCTCCTGCCCCACCAGAGCGGCACGCACATCACAGGGGAGCCGCGGGTTTCCCACCACTGCTCTAAATGTTCTCCCACTTAGGGTGCGTTCACACGTACAGGATCTGCAGCAGATTTGATGGCGCAGATTTGAAGCTGCAGATTAAAAGCAAATCAATTCTGGGGAATCAAATCTGCTGCGGATCTGCTGCAGATCTGCTGCAGATTCAAATCTGTGCCATCAAATCTGCTGCAGATCCTGTACGTGTGAATCCATTCTAATAAAAGGTTTGACTTTGAGGGTAGCTTCACATGTACCGTATTTAAGCGGATTTTCTGCAGCAGATCTGAATAAATGAATGAACACAGCATCAAATCTGCACCATCAAATCTGCGGCGCATCTGCAGCAGATCCGCAGTAGATTTGACAGTGCGGATTGAATGCTGTGTTCATTCATTAAGTATTTTAAGATCAGCTGCAATACGGTACGTGTGACGCTACCCTGACTGAGTAATCACACATAAAGTATGAATATAACTAGGGATGAGCGAACCGTCGGACTTTTGGTCCGGCGGCATCTTCGCTCAATTGCTATGCCTGCGATGCCTGCGATCCCGGGTGCATAGTTGCGCTCACGGGAATCTGCGGGCAGGATCTTCCAGGGAATTCAAGATACATTCCCTGGATTTCCAGGGAATGTATCTTGAATTCCCTGGAAGATCCCGGCCACAGATTCCCGTGAGCGCAACTATGCACCCGGGATCGCAGGCAACGCACTGGAATGAGCGGCTTTCGGACCCAAAGTCCAAAAGTTCCGCTCATCTCTAGATGTAACATGTCTTTCCTTTCCTCACTATATTCTCGATCAATTGTCTTGAAAAGGACAGTAAGTCACTCTATATAACATAGTTTTTCCAGTTAGTTGCTATAGAGGGCAGGACGAAATCCCACCCTTTTACATGATGTTAGTCGTAGAACCAAATAGGGGGCAAGGTACATATCTTTCATAGAAGATTTTGACAGTGTGTCCGTCCCAAGCATTTCGTAAACAAGATTCTTCTTTCACAATCATTAGGGTAAGGTTTAATAGTGGAATGACTATCACATGTTCTCAGGAAGTGGCGTAGCTACAGGGGTCGCAGTGGTCGTAAGGGCGACCCGGCCCACCAGCCGGAGTGGAGTGGGGGTTCTGCCCACATCCCGGGCCGTTCTCCACGCCGTCGTCCTGCCCTGTAACAGCTGGAGCCCCACCCACATCCCGTCCATCCTAAACGGGCATCGTGGAGCTGGAGCTTAGTGGGGCCTGCCTGTGTCCCACCCGTTCTCCGCCCTCACATCCTGGCCGGTCAATGCGGGCACCAGAGCCAGGTGGGGGCTTAGCCTGTGTCCTGCCCTTTCTCCCCGGTGACCAATGAGGCCCCGCCCACGGCCACCCGTCCTAGCCAGGCCTGCCTGCATCCCACCTGTTCTCCTCGAGCACCATAGCCGAAGTGGTGGTCTAGCCTGTGTCCCGCCCGGTCACCATGCTCTGTCTCTTTGGTGCTGGTGCCTGTGTGTATAGTGCTGTGTGTGAGAGGTGTGTCTGTGTGTAGTGTGTGGTGGGCCTGTGTTTGTGTGCTATGTCCTGGGAGTGGGTGGGCCTGTGTTTGTGTTGTGTGTGTGGTGGGCCTGTGTATGTGTTGTGTGTGATGGGCCTGTGTATGTGTTGTGTGTGTGTGGTGGGCCTGTGTATGTGTTGTGTCCTGTGTGTGGTGGGCCTGTGTATGTGTTGTGTGTGTGTGTGTGTGTGTGTGGTGGGCCTGTGTATATGTTGTGTGTGTGTGTGTGTATGTGGTGGGCCTGTGTATGTGTTGTGTGTGTGGTGGGCCTGTGTATGTGTTGTGTGTGTATGTGGTGGGTCTGTGTATGTGTTATGTGTGTATGTGGTGGGCCTGTGTATGTGTTGTGTGTGTGGTGGGCCTGTGTATGTGTTGTGTGTGTGGTGGGCCTGTGTATGTGTTGTGTGTGTATGTGGTGGGCCTGTGTATGTGTTATGTGTGCGTGTGTGGTGGTCCTGTGTGTGTGTGTGTGTGTGTAAGTGGTGGGCCTGTGTTTGAGTGCTATGTCCTGGGAGTGTGGTGGGCCTGTGTTTGTGTGCTACGTCCTGGGAGTGTGGTGGGCCTGTGTTTGTGTGCTATGTCCTGGGAGTGTGGTGAGCCTGTGTTTGTGTGCTGTGTCCTGGGTGTGTGGTGGGCCTGTGTTTGTGTGCTATGTCCTGGGAGTGTGGTGAGCCTGTGTTTGTGTGCTGTGTTCTGGGTGTGTGGTGGGCCTGTGTTTGTGTGCTGTGTCCTGGGTGTGTGGTGGGCCTGTGTTTGTTTGCTGTGTGTGGTGGGGCTGTGCTTGTGTGCGTATGTGCGTGGTGTGCCGTTTGTTTGTGTGCTACGTCCTGGAAGTGTGGTGGGCCTGTGTTTGTGTGCTATGTCCTGGGAATGTGGTGAGCCTGTGTTTGTGTGCTGTGTCCTGGGTGTGTGGTGGGCCTGTGTTTGTGTGCTGTGTCCTGGGTGTGTGGTGGGCCTGTGTTTGTGTGCTGTGTCCTGGGTGCGTGGTGGGCCTGTGTTTGTTTGCTGTGTGTGGTGGGGCTGTGCCGTGGTGTGCCGTTTGTTTGTGTGCCAGTGCCATCCCCTGCCGAGCCCACCCCCTTAGTTCCTGGTCCTCCAGCAAATGCTGCACCTACCAGTGCCATGCATGGCACACCTTCAGCTCACACTAGAAAGGAAGAAGGAATGCCAGGTGAGTATGTTTTATTTTTTATTGTTTACCTTTTTTTTTATATTTCAACCTCCAGGTGGCAGCGATACCTACATGAGTAGCAATATCCACGGGGCTAGCATGGTGGGGTGGAATACTACAGGGGAGGGGGTCTTACATCCTATGAGACAAGGGGGCAATTTACCTTTAGGAGGGGAGGGACCTCATACACAGAGTATAACAATTCACTTGTGGGGGAGTTGGGGGATAACTGCCAGGGGGACTACTTAAAGGGGGGATGCACAGAGGGGATCTACATATTATATGGGGACACAGAGGCACCTTAAAACTGTATGGGTCATAGCAGGGTCTGCTGTATGAATGCCCAGAGGGAACCTAACTACTCTATGGGGGCATAGAGGGGGCCTTTATTATACAGGTGCACAGAGAAGACTTGTGCCATATGGAAGCATAGAGGGGGCCTAATACTATATGGAAGCACAGAGGGGGCTTGTCTATTATTTGAAGGGACAAATTGAGCATAATTGCTTATATGGGGACACAGAGGGGCACTGATACTGTGTGACGCAATACACATGGGGAGTTTGTGTACAGATGACAACAATGTTGGGACGAGGAGTCTAAAATGTTTTTCTGTTATGTCTGAAGACGTTTTCATGATGGCCGGGCCAGATGGAGAAGAAAAGGAAGAGTGAAGAGCCCCGATTTGCAAAAAGGTCACAAGAAGAGAATACGTCCTCTGTGAGTTACTGGATCTATAACTTAAAAAGTCTGCAGAATACAGCTGTCACTGCTGAGGGAGAGTATTGGCCTTATATAGTAGATTTTATGTAGTAACAGTACAGTAAACAAACAAACAACATCGCACTTTATAGGATACTGATCCAAATCCACACAGTCCAGACTTCCACAGATCTGGATGGAATTTATCCTGATGGAAATGCTGCAAGAATAAGGTAATATCGTTGGGTAGATCAGACTACCGATTATACCACACATTATTTCTTATGTAACAGTACAGTAGTATTATGCAATGGCAGCGTGGAGTGAGGCGGTTGGGGGGATATGTAGGTTTGGAGTGGTATGGCATTACTGGTCAAGGGGGGTGTAACGCCCGGAGTAGTGGATCCACTGGACCGGCACCAGCAATGGCACAAACCTCACCAGGGAGCGGAGTCTAAGGGGCCGCTGGTTTTCACCAGAGCCCGCCGCAAGGCGGGATGGACTTGCTGCGGCAGGCGACCCCCAGGTCGCTACCCCTGGCTTGGTTGCTGGTGTCGGCAGGCGAGGCGTGGCAGGAGATGGCACAGGCAATAGTCTGCAGATGAGAGAGCACGTGACAGGCTGGACACGAGAACAGGTGGAGTGACAGGGGAACAGGAACCAGGAACGGGGACTTGGGACCAGGTAACGGACAGGACTCAGGAACAGGGACTTGGGACCAGGTAACGGACAGGACACAGGAACAACAGGGAGCTGGGCCAAACGCTATGGGAAGCATGTAGAGGCTCCAACACAGGGGACAGGGCATGCTGGGATTTATAGGGGAGTGATTGGTGCCACTAACCAATTAGGAGCGCACTGCCCCTTTAAATCTGAGACAGCCGGCGCGCGCGCGCCCGAGGAGGCGGGGACGCGCGCGCCGGCCGGCACAGACCGCGACATGCACGGAGGAGAGGTGAGGCGCCCCAGGGGCCGAAGCAGCAGCAGCGCCGGGTCCCTACACAAGGACCCCGGCGGCTGCACGGGACAGGAGGCGGTCGCGGCGGCAACCCGGGACACGGGAAGCCGCCGCGGCCGTGACAGGGGGGCCCCAAGTTGACTTTTTGCACCAGGGCCCATGACATTTTAGCTACGCCCCTGTTCTCAGCCCCTGGTATTCACTTTTGAGCATGAGTAAAATGACTATTGGGAATTTTTTTATAATGTAAGGAGTAGAAGTTTGGGCTATTTCAGTATAGGCAGTGATAGGAGACTTAATAAATCCTTTTATTAGTTGTGACTTGCAAAAGATCATTTAAGAATCAAAATATCCTTATGGGTTACTATAAATTGGCTAAATTGGGTGCAAATTATAACCAAGAATTAGAGAATATTACAAGGAATAAAAAATTGTGCCCTTGTGTCATGCTTACTACTTACCAGGGAGGATTGCCTAAAAGAGGAATACTACATACTGGGGGGCTTACTATCGAGGAGTTACCCACAGGGGATGTTACTTATCATTATATCCCCTATATTTCATTTGATAGGCTACATCAGCTTTTAGACTAAGGTACTGACATCCCTGTAAGTTTTTGGTTTGCCCAACTTTAAACATTATCTGTCTCTCTTGCCATTCCACTCAGTCGTGGTTGACGCTTAGAGGGAACATTGGCTGTGACTGCTCATGTTGTTCTACACTACAGCCACTCTTGCTGAATTATAACAAGGTTATGACACCACAAGACCCAGACATCCCACAAGTGTCATCTCTGCTATATCCCCTCTGGGAACCTGCAATGAAATTAAAGAGCTCTTTCTTTTACTCTATGTTGGAGGTGTCTAGAGGTCCTTCTGTTCATTCTAATATGGGAAAAAATATAACATCATCTCAGCATCTGAATGTAATAACAGATGCGGCAAGAAAACTGCCTAAGAGATCACAGGTAATTGTAGGCTCCAAATGAATTTCTTATCTGGATAACATTTTTTCCTGTTTCGTCAATGGGAATTTAAAATTGCTGCATATACCAACTAATAGCACTCCTATGGCGTCTACAAGAAAATATTGAGAAAGCAGTATCACAGAAATCACAGCAGCTATCATTAGAATGTAGACCTCATAAAGGGGAGGAGAGCTTCAACTAGGCACTTTTATAACGATTAGCCAATTTTTTTGTTGTAAGCTGCATTGTTATATTATTCTAAGTTTTAACAAAAAAATATATAAAAAATATATCACAAACAGGAAAAACATACAGTAGAGTGGGGAGTGTTTAAAAATGGCAGAGCAGTGCTGATTATAATTATCTGTAATTAAATATAATTAGATATACAACTATGTACCCCCAACCGCGCATAATAAGGCTATTAATGCACTGAATGATTCTTGTGACATACAGTGATTTTATGCAACAAATTAGCAGTGTAATTCAATATAATTAATTAGTCCATTAGATAGTTGTGCTACGAGGTAGTTTCTTTACTAAGAAAGTATAATATCTAAAAAAAAAGTTTAATAGTTTGATTTATGATCACATCTATTCTTCAACACTCTCCTATTTGACGGTATGGTTACATATTATATTATGCCCTGTTTTCAGCAACTTTGTAGTTTATAATCCATATGCTAATTAGTCATGAGCGAATACCTATTCGATCAAATAGTACAATTTTTCCAGCTAATAAACATGCAGGGGAGGAGGGACAGCCACTAAGAATATGCAGGACTTAAAAAAAAAAAATAACTGTGATTGGCTGGCTAAACTATGTCACCTCCTGAGTATACGAATAGGGGATTTCAGGATCGTGTCACTTGCTGGTTGGAGCTAGAGAGGGACCGAATGTATACCAGGGAGAGATAGCTTTTAGGTGAAGTTAGGTAGGAAGGGACCCCTAAAAGCCCTTGTTAGGGCTAAAAGTATAAGCTAAAAAAAGCCCCATATATTTAGAAGCTGTTGTGAGACAGGCAGTGTTTTCAGACATCTACTGATGTTTATACGGCTGTATACTGTGATCGCGGGATAATAACTGTTATCTTGCTACTACTAATTTGCCCAGTCTGCGTCCTGTAAAGGAGTTGACCAGCTCTTTCATTTTATTATTGTAAAAAACAATCACATATCAGGTATACGGCTGTATACTGTGATTGCGGAATCATAGCTGTTATCTTGCTACTACTGTTTTGCCCAGTCTGCGTTCTGTAAAGGAGTTGACCAGCTCTTTCATTTTATTATTGTAAAAAACAATTATATATCCAGTATACGGCTGTATACTGTGATTGCGGAATAATACCTGTTATCTTGCTACTACTGACACGTATGCAAGTGCTTACCGCTAGACCGAAATATACACTTCTACTTTATGTCCGCAAACTGAAAATTGGGATGTTTGCTCATCACTAGTGTTAGTTGCACCAAGGCATGCTTCCACTGTTGTCCTGTATGCATTTCAGAGGTGTTGGGATCATTTCCTGAGGTTTCATTGTGCACTTGGTGACCTCCTAGTGGTCAAATATTGATTTCCAGGTCACAAGTATTTTTCTCCTATAGACTATAATGGGATTCAATATTCGTTCAAATATACGAACATCGGGAGCTATTCGAATGGACCGGAGCAGCGGAATGCGGGTGTCAGTGCTGGAACTGGGGAAGTAAGTGAATGTAATTGTTTTCAACCACCCCCTCCCCCAGGCCATATTGAAAAAAGTGGCTGTTAGGACTCGGGTCGTGCACTCGGCTCGGCTTTTTCAGCCATAATGCTTCACATGTTTTTCACATACTCAGCTCTGCTGTTCTTTGTTATAGCAGAGGCCAAGGTTTCACTCCCCTGGCTGTTCAGCATAGGTGTTGGGTGTGTGCACTGATTATTGAGTGACAGCTGACTTACCAGTTAGCTTTCTGTATCTGGCAGGACCTGGAGACTCAGCCCCAATCAGGTCTGGGGCTGGGACTCCAGGCTGAATAAATATCAGACCTGTGCTCTCATTTCTTGCCTGCGATAGAACCTGGTTCCTCCTGTGTATCTTGACCTAGCATTACTCTGACTTTGTACTTCTGATACCTGACCTTTTGGCTTGGACCTCGACTATTCTTTGGATAACGATTTTGTACCTATATTGACCGGCTGTTACCGACTCGGACCTCTGACTTTCCCTTGCTTATTTGTTAGTCTTGTCTCTGTTTTTCGTGTATGCACTTTGCCAGGTTAGGGAACGCCGCCCAGTTGTCCGCAGCTGTTTAGAGCTGTCGCGGCAAGCAGGTAGGGCCAGCTGGGGTGGGTGCCAGTTCTAGGGCTGCACTCGTCTTGTTTTCCCAGACCCCCTACCTGACATTATCGCAGGCCCATACCTAAGTCACTCCCAGCGAGTCGGCATGAGTACTGATACTACAGTTGCCGGCCGCCTTGATGAGTTGACCACCCAGCTCAAGGGCGTAGCCGGTTTAGTGGCTCAGTTGTCCAGCCGGGTGGACAATCTGTCTCAGGCTACGTCTACGTCTCATGTGACACAGACCCCTGTGACAGCACCGGTTCAGGTAGTACAACATAAGACCAAAATGGTACTACCTGACCAGTTTGATGGAAATACGAACAAATTTCGGACTTTCAGGGAGTCATGCTATCTGTATTTCCGTTTTAACCCTTTCGTCTCGGACGCCAAAAGGGTTGCTCTGGTCATTTCCCTCCTTCAAGGTCCGCCCCAGGATTGGGCCTTGGCCCTTGCTCCTGGGGCTCTGGAGTGGAATTCTGTGGAAACATTCTTTTCCTCCCTGGGCCAGATATATGATGATCCAAACCGGGTCGCCGTGGCAGAATCCCATCTTTTGACCATCCAGCAGGGACGTCGCACCGCGGAAGAATACTGCTCTGAATTCCGCCAGTGGTGCACCCTGACTGGATGGCAGGATTCTCCCTTGAAGACCTTGTTTCGACAGGGTCTCTCTGACCCCATAAAAGATGTCATGGTTAGTCACCCCACCCCTGACTCCCTTAGTGCTTACATGACACTAGCCATAACCATTGACCGGAGACTAAGGGAGAGGAAACGAGAAGTGATGGGGGTGACTAACATACAGTCAAGGTCCAGCCAGCTTCCCAAACCTTTTCCCAAAGTGACAGAAAATGTGATAAATGTGATAAATTTCTTCTGCCTGTGACTTTAATGTCTAAGGATTTTGTTCTTTCGTGCTCTGCTATGATTGACTCAGGTGCTGCCCTGAGCTTCATTTGTACCTCTGTAGCGGAATCGCTAGGTCTGGACTTGGTTCCACTATGCTGTCCCTTCACAGTGGCGGGTGCGGATTCTGCCCCTCTAAGGGGTGGATCAGTTAAATTTCGTACTCCTGAGATTTCCATGCAGCTTGGATGTCTTCACCGTGAAGAAATTTCTTTCTTTGTTTTAGATAAGCTAGCCGCTGATATCATACTAGGATTACCATGGCTACGTCAACATAACCCGGTATTTGACTGGAGGACCACCAAGCTAGTTAAGTGGGGTAGCTCCTGTGGTTCTCATCTGTTTCATGTTGACCCTGTTGTCTGTACTGTGAATGATCATCACGTTCCAGAATTTATCTCTGATTTCTCCGATGTGAAGGGTCACATTCGGCCCTCGGTGTCACCCATGGGTGCTGGCTTCTTCTTCGTAGAGAAGAAAGATGGTGGTTTGCGTCCCTGTATCGACTACAGGGAGCTAAATAAAATCACCATAAATGACCAACACCCCCTTCCCTTGATCCCCGATCTTCTGAACCAGGTGGTAGGCGCTCGTTGGTTTTCCAAAATAGACCTACGGGGCGCCTACAATTTGATCCGGATCAGGGAAGGTGATGAATGGAAGACGGCATTTAACACTCCCGAAGGGCATTTTGAATATCTGGTGATGCCCTTCGGGTTGAGTAATGCCCCCGCAGTCTTTTAAAGGTTTGTCAATGACCTATTTCGAAATTTGTTTGGCCAATATGTAGTCATTTACCTGGATGACATTCTCATTTATTCCCCCAACTGGGAATCTCATGTTAAACATGTCCGTGAGGTGTTATCTAGGCTTCGGAAAAACTCTCTTTGTGCCAAGTTGTCTAAGTGCCTGTTTGGTGTCAAGGAGGTTGCATTTTTAGGGTACATTTTAACGCCAGAGTCTGTACAAATGGACCCTAAAAAAGTGTCAGCGGTTCTGGAGTGGGCGCGGCCCACCACCTTGAAAGAGGTGCAAAGGTTTTTGGGGTTTGAAAACTTTTATAGAAAGTTTATCCGAAACTTCTCACTAGTGGTAAAACCTCTCACAGAGCTGGTCTCCTGAGGCAGAACAAGCCTTTACTAAATTGAAAAAGAGTTTTTCATCCGCTCCCGTATTGGTCCATCCTGACCTAGATCTGCCATTCGTGGTAGAAGTGGATGCGTCTGAGACGGGGGTCGGAGCAGTGTTGTCTCAGGGTAGAGAGCCGTTTACTAATCTGAGACCAGTTGCGTACTTTTCCAGGAAATTCTCCACCTCTGAAATTAACTACGATATTGGTAACCGGGAGCTGTTGGCCATCAAGTGGGCCTTTGAGGAGTGGAGACATTTCCTGGAGGGGGCAAAACATCAAGTAACTGTTTTAACTGACCATAAAAAACCTGCTATACCTAGATAAGGCAAAGAGGTTAAACCCACGTCAAGCCCGCTGGGCTTTATTCTTTGCCCGTTTTAATTTTATTGTCACATATCGTCCTGGGTCAAAAAATGTCAAGGCGGATGCCTTATCTCGGAGCTTTGGTGTTTGTTATGTGCCTGAGAAGGAACCCGAAAACATCCTATCTCCAGGTATTGTGGTTGCCAGTGTGTCTGTTAATCTTAAAGAGGAAATTTTGAGATCTCAAAATGATGCGCCTGCTGATCTACCTTCTGATAAACTGTTCGTCCCTGTACACCTTAGATTAGCAGTATTAGGCTGGATTCACACGCTGTAACTGTGCGGCTGTATTTTTTATGCGGCTGTAAATGTGCGGGTGAAACTACTGCCGTGGGAAAAAATAGACATGCGGCTCAAAACATACGGTCATTTACTTGGAAATCTGGTTCAACTAAAAATAACAAATAAAATGTTAAGAAAGTGATGGAAACACCTGTGGATGCATCTGGGAAAGCAGGGAACACAGTTTACATGAATTGCTATTACCGGGGTTTGCGATCCTCTGCACTATAGCCGATGTCTCTCATGGTTAATATATTGAATTAATAAAACACATTTTCTGTCTAATAAAGTCCCTTTTATTGTTCAATAATTAAATGTAAACGATTCCATCATTTTGCAATTAAATATACTGTTAAAATAAATATATATATAAATAAATGTATATTTATATATATATTTATTTTTTGACA
The DNA here is from genome assembly GCF_027789765.1 of Dendropsophus ebraccatus. Classification (NCBI taxonomy): domain Eukaryota; kingdom Metazoa; phylum Chordata; class Amphibia; order Anura; family Hylidae; genus Dendropsophus; species Dendropsophus ebraccatus. Next base: position 136,896,340 of record NC_091454.1, read on the forward strand.
ATATATTGAATTGCACAATGATGGATTCGTTAGAATTAAATTATTGAACAAAGAAACTGTATTTATTTAAACGAAAATGTGTTTTCTTAATTAAATATTAATTAGTACAGGAAGCTCTATAAGCCGGTAATTCATATTCCCGGCAATAGAGCATTCTGTACTAATCATCACTTTACTTTACTCAAAACATCAAATGTTTCTTCTAATTATGTTGTGACAATAACATTATTAGAAGAAACATTTAGAATTATATGTGCGCTCAGCTGATTGGCTGATCGGCTGAGCGCACATATAATAAGCCGGTCCGCAGCACAGTGACTTCATTGTGCTGCGGACCAGCGAAGAGGACACATCGGGGTGAGTCTAGAGCTCTCCCCACCCCCTCCCTGGCACTGCACCCCTCCCAGCAAGGAAGGGGGGGTCAGTTAACCCCTTCCTTGCTGGGATGGGTGCAGTCTGACATCAGTCTGGCCCCCCGGGGGTTAAGGGGGATGCAATACATCCTCCCTTAACCCCTTGGGGGTCAGACTGTAAGCAGCGATCTGTAAAGATGCTGCATACTGTAAGGAGCACAACACCGCTCACAATGATGGGTGTTGTGCTCCTGTTTGTGTTTTTTTTTGTGTGTTTCTCCCTTTTTGTTTTTCAGATATCGGTATCCTGGGGATTACGTCGGATTCCATGGACTACGTCGATGACCAGCGGTTGTTCTTTGAATTTTTTAAATAAAATGGTCAATGAGGGGTGTGGGGGTGTTTTTATTTGAATAAAAAAATTTTTAAACTTGTGTCTTGTCTTTATTTCTTTACTTTTTAGACTTAGTAGTGGAAGCCGTCTAATAGACGGAATCCATTACTAAGTCGGGGCCTAGTGTTAGCCGGTATAAAATGGCTAACACTAACCCCCTATTATTACCCCAGTACCCAATGCCACCAGGGGTACTGGGAAGAGCCGGGTGCCAGTGGTCCCGGAGCGTCAAAATTGGCGCTCCTGGACCGGGCGGCAGCAGGCTGGTAAGATTTAGGCTGGGGAGGGCCTAAACCAATGGCTCTTCCCACCCTGGTGTTACCAGGCTGCTGTCGCTTGGTTTTTAACCCGGCTGGTTATAAAAATTGGGGGGACCCTATGCGTTTTTTTTTAATTATTTATTTATTTAAAAAAAAAACCCGCATAGGGTCCCCCCTATTTTTAGAACCAGCCGGGTTAAAAACCAAGCGACAGCAGCCTGGTAACACCAGGGTGGGAAGAGCCATTGGTTTAGGCCCTCCCCAGCCTAAATCTTACCAGCCTGCTGCCGCCCGGTCCAGGAGCGCCAATTTTGACGCTCCGGGACCACTGGCACCCGGCTCTTCCCAGTACCCCTGGTGGCATTGGGTACTGGGGTAATAATGGGGGGTTAGTGTTAGCCATTTTATACCGGCTAACACTAGGCCCCGACTTAGTAATGGATTCCGTCTATTAGACGGCTTCCACTACTAAGTCTATAAAGTAAAGAAATAAAGACAAGACACAAGTTTACAAATTTTTTTATTCAAATAAAAACACCCCCACACCCCTCATTGACCATTTTATTAAAAAAAACATTAAAAAAACGCTGGTCATCGACGTAGTCCATGGAATCCGACGTAATCCCCAGGATACCGATATCTGAAAAACAAAAAGGGAGAAACACACAAAAACACACAAACAGGAGCACAACACCCATCATTGTGAGCGGTGTTGTGCTCCTTACAGTATGCAGCATCTTTACAGATCGCTGCTTACAGTCTGGCCCCCAAGGGGTTAAGGGAGGATGTATTGCATCCCCCTTAACCCCCTGGGGGCCAGACTGATGTCAGACTGCACCCATCCCAGCAAGGAAGGGGTTAAGTGACCCCCCTTCCTTGCTGGGAGGGGTGCAGTGCCGGGGAGGGGGTGGGGAGAGCTCTATACTCACCCCGATGCGTCCTCTTCGCTGGTCCGCAGCACAATGAAGTCAGTGTGCTGCGGACCGGCTTATTATATGTGCGCTCAGCCGAACAGCCAATCAGCTGAGCGCACATATAATTCTAAATGTTTCTTCTAATAATGTTATTGTCACAACATAATTAGAAGAAACATTTGATGTTTTCATTAAAGTAAAGTGATGATTAGTACAGAATGCTCTATTGCCGGCATATGAATTAACGGCTTTTAGAGCTTCCTGTACTAATTAATATTTAATTAAAAAAACACATTTTCGTTGAAATAAATACAGTTTCGTTGGTCAATAATTTATTTCTAACGAATCCATCATTGTGCAATTCAATATACTGTCAAAAAATAAATATATAGATAAATATACATTTATTTATATATCTATTTTTTTTAACAGTATATTTAATTGCAAAATGATGGATTCGTTAGAAATAAATTATTGATCAACGAAAGTGTCTTGATTACAAAGAAAATGTGTTTGATTAATTTAATATATTAACTATTAGAGGCATCGGCATTCGGCATCATTGCCGGCTATTTTTGAAGTACTCCGTACGGACCGCCTGTCAATCCACGGCCGCATATTCAGCCGCAAACAATGGTCTTGTTCATTTTTTACGGGTCCGTTTACGATAGGGCCGTAGATTCATACATAGTGTGCACTGTGCAGCCGTATATCCTATACTTCCAAGCATACACACGAACCACCAAAAATACCGCCGCACAATTACAGCCGCAAATACAGCCGCACTCTTACAACGTGTGAACCGAGCCCCCAAGGAGATACATGCGTCTACACTGGCTGGTCACCCAGGGATAGCTGGGACTGGTTATCTCTTGTCTCGTTCTTGCTGGTGGCCTTGGTGGCAGAGGGATGTATGGAAATACGTTAAATCCTGTGACGTATGTGCCCGAGAAAAAACCCCAAGATCCCTGCCTGAAGGACTGCTCCAGCCTCTGCCATTGCCGACTCGCCCCTGGTCCCATCTATCGATGGACTTCATAACCGATCTTCCCCCCTCAAAGGGCAAGACTGTCATCTGGGTGGTTGTAGATCGATTCAGTAAAATGTGTCATTTTATTGCTTTAAAAAAGTTGCCTACTGCAAAAACCCTGGCCAAACTGTTTACTCGTCACATCCTCGGGTTGCACGGGATACCTACTAACATTGTCTCGGACCGAGGGGTACAGTTTGTGTCCAGGTTTTGGAGGGCGTTCTGTGAACTGCTCAACATATCTCTGTCATTTTCATCGGCATTTCATCCTGAAACCAATGGCCAAACTGAACGTACCAATCAGTCCCTGGAACAATATTTAAGATGTTTTATATCTGATAATCAACACACGTGGTCTGAATATTTACCCATGGCAGAGTTCGCTTTAAACAACCATGTCAACACTTCCACTCAACAAACCCCCTTCTATTGTAACTATGGTTTTCATCCTAGGTTCTCTGCGGTACCTAATCTAGAGTCACACTTTTCTTCTGTCCAAGAACTGACCAAAAAACTGTGCACCGTTTGGGCGGAGAGTCTGACGACTCTAACCGTGTCCCAGCAAAAACAAACACAATATGCTAATCGCAGACGCCGTCCTGGTCCTCAGTATGTGGTGGGAGAAAGGGTATGGTTATCGACAAAGAACTTGCGTCTACGAGTACCTTCAGCCAAATTCGCCCCCAGGTATATTGGTCCCTTTTCTATAGTGGAAATCATAAATCCTGTATCTTTTAAATTACAGTTGCCTCAGTCATTGAAAATTCACCCAGTATTTCATAAAAGCCTGATCAAGAAGTACATTCCTCCAACAGTTACTAGTCCTCCGCCTCTTCCAGTTGTAGTCCAAGGTGAACTCGAGTATGAAATAGAAAGAATTTTAGACTCAAGAAGGGTTCGCAGAACCATACAATATCTGGTACTGGAAGGGGTATGGCCCAGAGGAGCGCACATGGGTAACTGCACGAGATCTCCATGCCCCGGATTTGATAAAAATTTTTTATGATAAGTATCCCACCAGACCTGGAGGTCCTCGTGAGGGTCCGGAGGCCCCTCCTCAGGGGGGGGGGGGGGGGTTCTGTTAGGACTCGGGTCGTGTGCTCGGCTCGGCTTTTTCAGCCATAATGCTTCACATGTTTTTCACATACTCAGCTCTGCTGTTCTTTGTTATAGCAGAGGCCAAGGTTTCACCCCCCTGGCTGTTCAGCATAGGTGTTGGGTGTGTGCACTGATTATTGATTGACAGCTGACTTACCAGTTAGCTTTCTGTATCTGGCAGGACCTGGAGACTCAGCCCCAATCAGGTCTGGGGCTGGGACTCCAGGCTGAATAAATATCAGACCTGTGCTCTCATTTCTTGCCTGCGATAGAACCTGGTTCCTCCTGTGTATCTTGACCTAGCATTACTCTGACTTTGTACTTCTGATACCTGACCTTTTGGCTTGGACCTCGATTATTCTTTGGATCACGATTTTGTACCTATATTGACCGGCTGTTACCGACTCGGACCTCTGATTTTTCCTTGCTTGTTTGTTAGTCTTGTCTCTGTTTTTCGTGTATGCACTTTGCCAGGTTAGGGAACGCCGCCCAGTTGTCCGCAGCTGTTTAGAGCTGTCGCGGCAAGCAGGTAGGGCCAGCTGGGGTGGGTGCCAGTTCTAGGGCTGCACTCGTCTTGTTTTCCCAGACCCCCTACCTGACAGTGGCCCTGCCCAAAGTTCTAATTTAAATTTGCACCATCCATTTTGAATCAACCTATTCATATTGGTTTTTAGTTATTACTTCTGGTAGGGCCTTCTTAAAGTAAACCGAAAATTTTAAATTGAATTGAAAATAAAAAAGGAAAACAATAAAAAGCAAACACAATATTTTGCTCAAAAAGCTTTTTATCTGAAGCCACTAGACTCCATTCAAGATTCAGAATCGATTTATGTCTTTACCAGTACTGAAAGTTCTCTCAATCAAGAAATGTAAAGGTGGCTTTCTTCAAGATTGTTGTTCTCCTAAAAATTAGCAGAGGAGAGGAAGCTTCTTGAAATAAGTTAAAAAAAAAACAAAACTAAATGATTATCAGTCTGTATGGGATGTAAAAAAAATCAATATAAGCCTTCTAGTAAGTATGGATGGACCTACTCAATGAGAAAGCAAGCAAGTTTACCTTATGCCCTGAGGTGCACAAGTGTCCAATTAGCTTAATGATTATACTAAAAGACTGTAAGTGAGACATGGTCTATAACCATTTAGTAACCAAAGACAACTTATTCCCTGCTGTGTTACAGGTACACTGATATTATTTCATCTTTATCTGCTGTTTGAAGAAACATGTTCAAGTACAAGGATATAGCACTGAAGGTTTTAAAGACATCTATTATGCATTAAGAATAAGATGCTGTCAAACTTATCATAATGTCTGTTTTTGTAAAATTCTTTACAGACATAATTTTCCCACTATAACCACCTACAAGGTGGGTGATACATGTTTCATCATTGGAACCCATACCAAGCACTAGAATGAGGGTCCTGACTTCCTCTTTAGTTTCTTGATCTCCTTGCTGAATACATTCATGTGCCATTTGCTCTGGCAGCTTTTACTAAAGGGTACAAGTCAATGGGAGGGTAATTTTTAGCTGATGGGATTTTATTATCCATCTTTAATGGGAAGAACCCTTTATTCTTAAAGTGTCACTGTCGTTATAACTTTCCAAATCAACAGTAGATGGAAATAAAGCAAGTTTGCAATATACATTCAATGTTTTTTTGTAGTTATTATACTGTAAAACAAAGCTGAACTTACCAGAAATCCAGGTCCAGTCACCTGACGGCAGATTTTCTGCTGGTTGTAAAAAAAAAAAAAACAGACTAAACACAGGAATTCCGGCCAGTACAGAGAGTCACGGCTCATTGTGTCCATCAATCACATGACTGCCTTCTCTGTGAGCGTTTAGATGGCCTGGGAATCTCAGGACTTCCTGTTTTCTGACTGTTTCCAGTCAGAAAACAGGACGTGCTGTGTTTTTCATGATAACTAAAAAAAAAAATGTATATTGCAAACTTGCTTCATATCACAGTCCCGTCCAGAAGAGAAACAGTCACAGCCGGCACTGCTGGAGTCACAGGTAAAATAGCTCACCTTGCCAATGGATTAGTGGAAGCTGGAAAAACACGTAGCAAATAGGGTGGTGCTCGATCGGAGTAACAGCAAAACCAACACAATGTCCAACAAATGTAGAAGGATAGAAAACCGCGGCACTCACCAGATGCTAATCTTCTTGCTTTATTGTAGCCATAAATACAGGAATTCAATCCGACAGTACAAACAAGGGAGGGAGGACGTACATATAGTGCATATCAAGCGACGGACCGTTTCGTGCGCAAGCGCACTTCGTCACGGCTCACAAGGGGTTGGCCACTTTATAGTAAAATTGCTCAGTGTACAGTATTAGTAAGTGTACTCGCTGTATATACTGACAGCAACTCCCTGTGTACCTCATAGAGCTAAAATCAGGTTCCCCTCCTCCCGGCTGTGCTGCCCTGCTCTGTGGTGTTTTGTTCCATAAGTGTCAGCAACGGCAACACAACCAGACAGTGGGCCCTGATCTGATCCCACCCACTGTCCCTGCCTAATTGCCTCAGTCGACCCTAGGCGGTCGCGGACAACCACGAAGACGTTCCCTGCACTGAACACGTGGAACACAAAACACGACAGACGGACAGAACACAATAAAGAGAAGTCGACAAGCCAGGTCAAACCACACGGGCAACGCAGTACACAATCGGCAAGCAAAGAATAGTCACGGGTCAGGCGGAGGGTCAGGAACAGCAGAAGTCAAGCAGAATGGAATATAGGGCAGGGAACGCTGGGACGGAGCAGGGGAGCTGGGACTAGAAGAACTAATAGCCAGCAATTACCAGCTGGCTTTCACATTACTTTATACTGAACCAGGAGCCCGGACCAGACACTGATTGGTCCGGTCTCCTGATCCAGCAATTACTGCAGCTGCGGTGCTGCAGACCAAGTGGCAGAGCGATCTGCCACTCAGCCCGCACGAGCCGCATCAGCTGCAAGACTAGTCAGCTGACTGACTGTCACGTGAGACTCCGTGACGTCACTCTGCTCCGGCGGGCGGAGCTCCGGCGCGTTCTCGAGCCGGCCGCCGGAGCAGAGGCCGGGGAAGACGCCGCAGGAGCCAGGTCAGGTGAGTTCCTGACATTACCCCCCCTCTTATGAGGGGCCTCAGGACCCTTATCCACTGGACCGGGTTTAGACGGATTCTGGGTATGAAATCGTCGGATTAACTGAGGAGCGTGTATATCTCTAACTGCCACCCATGTACGCTCCTCAGGTCCAAAACCCTTCCAGTGGACTAGGTATTGTAATGAACCCTGCACCCACCGAGAGTTTAGAATTCTCTCTACCTCATACTCCAGTTCACCCTGGACGACTAGCGGAGCAGGAGGAGGTGACGGAAACACTGGCGGTACATATTTTTTCAGCAAGGCTTTATGAAAAACCGAATGAATTCTTAAAGATGTAGGCAGTTTAAGTCTAAAAGTAACAGGATTAATGATTTCCAGAATGGTATATGGCCCGATGTATTTGGGTGCTAGTTTCCCGGACTGTACTCTTAGTTTAAGATTCTTGGTAGAGAGCCAGACTTTATCACCCACTACATATTGGTGGCCAGATATGCGTCTTTTGTTAGCATACTTTCGGTAAGATTCTTAGGCTTTAACCAAGCTCTGATGAGCTTGGGCCCAAACTGTGCACAGTTTCGAAAAAATAGCCTCAGCAGAGGGGTTTACAGACTCAGCAGAGTGAACGGATGAGTATCTGGGGTTAAAACCATAATTACAAAAAAATGGCGACATTTTGATAGAGTGTTGCTCATGGTTATTGATAGCAAATTCAGCGAGGGAAATGAAATCACGCCATTTGTCTTGAGTATCTGACACAAAACACCTTAGAAATTGTTCTAGTGACTGGTTAACCCTCTCAGTCTGTCCATTGGTCTGGGGATGAAAGGCAGAAGAGAAGGACAACGAGGTACCCAATTTACCACAAAATTCTCTCCAAAACCTAGCAACAAACTGGACCCCTCTGTCGGAAACAATGTTCTCCGGTACCCCATGCAAGCGCAGAACATGATTGACAAACAGCGTGGCTAGTAAACGAGCACTAGGGAGTTTACGTAGTGGGATGAGGTGGCACATTTTAGAGAAACGGTCCACCACCACCCAAATGACTGTCTTACCCCTAGACACCGGCAAATCTGTAATGAAATCCATGGATAAATGCGTCCAGGGTCTCGTAGGAACCGGCAGGGGATGTAATAGACCCTCCGGTGGTCTACGGGGAACCTTGGACCTAGCACAGATTTCACAGGCTTCAACAAATGATTTAACATCACGAGCCCAGGTTGGCCACCAAAGGTGACGCGAGAGTAAGTACTTGGTACCTGCCACCCCCGGATGTCCTGCCAATACAGAACTATGGATCTCCTCCAACACTCGGAGACGAAGATTCGGCGGCACAAAGAGGAGAGATTCAGGTGTGTTATGGGGGGCAAGGTCTTGTGACTGCGCGATTAGTGTCACCAGGTCTGGCTGCAGGACAGACACCACCACCCCAGGCCGTAAAATCGTATCGACCTGATTTTCGGAACTGTCTTCGGGATCAAAACTGCGGGAGAGGGCGTCAGCCTTGATGTTGCGAGAACCAGGTCGATAGGTGATCTCAAAGTTGAATCTAGCAAAGAATAAGGCCCACCGGGCCTGACGTGGAGAAAGACGTTTGGCAGTATCGAGATATACTAAGTTTTTGTGGTCAGTTAATACAGTAACCTTATGCTTGGCACCTTCTAAGAAGTGCCTCCACTCATCAAATGCCATCTTAATGGCTAGTAACTCCCGATTACCAATATCGTAGTTGCGTTCTGCTTGCGAGAATTTCCTCGAGAAGTACGCAACTGGCCTGAGGTTGGTAAGGGTGTTCGATCCCTGCGACAAAACTGCTCCTACCCCTACCTCGGATGCGTCCACTTCAACAATGAATGGGCGTTCAAAATCTGGCTGAATTAACACTGGAGCCTCTGAGAAACAGTGACGAAGTGTGTCGAAGGCCTTGATAGCCTCTGTGGACCACTGTGCCAGATCCGCCCCCTTTTTGGTCAAATCAGTGAGAGGTTTGGCTATGATAGAAAAACCCTTGATGAATTTTCTATAATAGTTAGCAAAACCTAAAAACCTTTGTAAGGCCTTCAGGTTGCAAGGTCGCTCCCAATTCTCAATGGCTGCTACTTTGATGGGATCCATACTAAACGAATCAGGGGTAATATTATAACCCAGAAACGAGACCTTTTGAATACCGAACTGGCACTTCGACAACTTGGCACAGAGATTATTATGTCTCAGAAGCTCCATAACCATACGAACATGCTGCAAATGAGTCGACCAGTCTGAGGAAAAAACCAGAATATCATCAAGATATACAACAAGGAAACGACCAAGGTGTTCCCGAAAAATGTCGTTAACAAAGTGTTGGAAGACCGCTGGGGCATTACACAACCCAAAGGGCATGACGAGATATTCGAAGTGACCCTCTGGGGTGTTAAATGCGGTCTTCCATTCATCACCTTCCCTGATACGAATTAAATTATACGCTCCCCTCAGGTCGATCTTCGAAAACCATTTAGCACCCACAATCTGATTGAACAAATCGGGGATTAGAGGCAACGGATGTTGATTTTTAACAGTGATTTTATTTAGTTCCCGATAGTCAATACAGGGTCGGAGACCCCCATCTTTTTTACCCACAAAAAAGAACCCTGCCCCCATGGGGGAAGAGGAGGGACGGATATGACCCTTACGTAGACTATCTTTAACGTATTCCCGCATAGCTTCCCTCTCAGGGCATGACAAGTTAAAAATGCGACCTCGCGGGTATTTGACACCAGGAACTAAATCTATGGCGCAGTCATATGGTCTGTGGGGTGGCAACACCTCTACCGCTTTCTCATCAAAGACATCAGCATAGTCTGACAAGAATTCTGGAATTTTTCCTTCCTCAGGAGCACATCCTGAGAGAGACACAGCAATACAATGAGAATCACATCCAGGCCCCCACCGGACCAGTTCCCTGCTTGACCAATCAAACACTGGATTATGTGTCTCCAACCATGATAACCCCAGAATTACATCTGATGACAAATTATGCATAAGAAGAAAATCAAGACTTTCAACATGGACCGACCCCACCTTAACTTCCAGGCACGGGGTCACATATCGTACGTCCCCCTGGGCAAAGGGAGCAGAGTCTGCTCCAGTGACATTAACAGGACGCTGGAGCAGCAGGGGACATACCTCTAAACCAGAAAAGAACACAGGATTAATAAAATTTGCGGAGGATCCAGAATCAATCTGGGCGTACCCATTGATACTTTTACCTCCCACAGATAGAGAAATAGGTAACAGTAGCTTATTTTTGGAGGGTACCTGTGCGCCTGAGAGACCCCCTCGATAATCTCTCAGGCGCTGGAGTTTTCCGGCGGTGACCTCAGCCTAGAAGGACATTGTCGGATCTGGTGTCCAGTCTTCCCGCAGTAGAAACACAGATTATTCTGTATGCGATGGGCTCTTCGAGTTTTAGCCTCAGTAGTATCTACCTGCATGGGTTCTTCAGGTGCGGACAAGACAGGAAGGGAAGGCTTGGGGTTAGGAAACAGTGACTCAGGGTTTTTTGGTCGGTCGGGGGTACCTCTCTCTCTCTGTCGGTCCCTAAGTCGCCGGTCCACTCTGATAGCTAAAGTCATGCTCTCTTCTAAGGAGTCAGGAGGGGGGTATGCCACCAACATATCTTTCAGTCGGTCACTAAGGCCTGCCCGAAACTGAAACCGGAGGGCCGAGTCATTCCACATGGAGAGACCACTCCACTGCCTGAATTCTGAGCAGTACTCCTCCGCTGGACGTCGACCCTGTCTCAACCCAGTCAACTGACGCTCAGCATTGGCTGCACTGTCTGGGTCATCATAAAGTAACCCCAAGGCCGAAAAAAATTGGTCAGGAGTCTGCAGGTCAGGGGAGTCAGGGGGCAGGGAGAATGCCCACTCTAGCGGCGGCCCTTGAAGGAGGGATATGATGATCCCGACCTTCTGAGACTCGTCTCCTGAAGAGCGGGGGCGCAATCTAAAAAATAACTTACACCCCTCCCTGAATGCACGGAACCTGCTCCTGTCCCCCGAGAACTTATCTGGGAGCTGAACGGGTGGCTCAGGAGATGCTGGGGAAGTCACTGTGAGTTGTCGGGGTGTCGTCTCTTGGTTTTGGACCCTTACAGCAAGCTCCTGAACCATAGTGTTGAGCCGCTGCATTTGGTCCACGATTTTAAACATGGCCGTCCGATTGTCCATGGCGGTAAAATCTGGCTGGCTATTCTGTCAGCAACGGCAACACAACCAGACAGTGGGCCCTGATCTGATCCCACCCACTGTCCCTGCCTAATTGCCTCAGTCGACCCTAGGCGGTCGCGGACAACCACGAAGACGTTCCCTGCACTGAACACGTGGAACACAAAACACGACAGACGGACAGAACACAATAAAGAGAAGTCGACAAGCCAGGTCAAACCACACGGGCAACGCAGTACACAATCGGCAAGCAAAGAATAGTCACGGGTCAGGCGGAGGGTCAGGAACACGAGAAGTCAAGCAGAATGGAATATAGGGCAGGGAACGCTGGGACGGAGCAGGGGAGCTGGGACTAGAAGAACTAATAGCCAGCAATTACCAGCTGGCTTTCACATTACTTTATACTGAACCAGGAGCCCGGACCAGACACTGATTGGTCCGGTCTCCTGATCCAGCAATTACTGCAGCTGCGGTGCTGCAGACCAAGTGGCAGAGCGATCTGCCACTCAGCCCGCACGAGCCGCATCAGCTGCAAGACTAGTCAGCTGACTGACTGTCACGTGAGACCGCGGCGTCCCCGGTTACTAGGGACGCCGTCGGGTCTCCGTGACGTCACTCTGCTCCGGCGGGCGGAGCTCCGGCGCGTTCTCGAGCCGGCCGCCGGAGCAGAGGCCGGGGAAGACGCCGCAGGAGCCAGGTCAGGTGAGTTCCTGACAATAAGATTGCTTAAATGGAGAAGCATGTGACCAAGCCCCCCCCCCCCCAGTGTCCACCACTGAGCCTATATATGTCTATGGAGGACACAGTGGACAGGGAGCCGGAGCCGCTCGCTTCATTGTGTGAACTGACAGGGCTTTCTGCGGCCGCAATCCCCTGTGCATTTAGCAGTGCATCATAAGGAAAGACTCTCATAAGAAAATCCTTAGCTGTATCTTTGTCTCTTGGTCCATGACAAGAGCTCTGGCCCCCTTTCTCAATACTCAAGTGCACAATTAGAGTAACGAGCCCCATTAAATTCAGTGGGAGACTTGAGTATTTAACTCCTTGAAGACTGAGCCCATTGATGCACGGATGACCGGGTCAAATTAATGCAATGTTCCTCCCCGCCTTCTAAGAGTCATAGGGCTTTTATTTTTCCACATTCAGGGCTAGTTGGGGTGTAATTTTTGGTGCCATGATCTCTAGTTTTTATTAGTATCATATTGGTGTAAAAGAAAATTTTTGATCGCTTTTTGGATGTGTGTTACAGGGCAGTGCAGGGTCTGGATGGATGGATGTGTGTGTGGGACAGGGCACTGCAGGGTCTGGATGGATGTGTGGGACGGGGCAGTGCAGGGTCTGGGAGCAGGCTCGGACTGGGCCACCGGGGGGCCGGGGAAACCCCCGGTGGGCCCCGAGCTGGAGTGGGCCCCCCCGCTCCTAGGGGGGCCGGGGGCCGCACCTCCCTTTTTAACTGGAAGCGATCGCAACAATCGCTTCCAGTTAAATGTAAGGAAGTGTTCTGATTGACAAAGCGGGAAGCCGTAGGCTTCCCGCCCTGTCAATCACTCTTGTGACCGCAAGCAGAGATTTGCTTACGATCACAAGAGTGTCGCAAGCTCCGTTGCGAAGTGCCGCCGGCGCCATCACTGACCTCAGTGTGCGCCGCGGCGGCTAGGACTTCCGGGTCATGGAGCGAATACCGGAAGTCCCAGCCACCGCGGCGCACACTGAGGTCAGTGATGGCGCCGGCGGCACTTCGCAACGGAGCTGCTCACCTGTCAGGAGAAGAGAGAAGAGGAGGCCGGCTTCCGACGGGGGATCGTGTGGTTAGGTGAGTAGTCTTGTGTGTTTTTTTTTTTTTTTATCAGAGGGGGTAAGATAAGGGGGGGGGGCTGTATACAGGGGGAGGACAACATAGGGGGTATATACAGGGGGAGGACAACATAAGGGGGGCTATATACAGGGGGAGGACAACATAAGGGGGGTATATACAGGGGGAGGACAACATTAGGGGGGCTATATACAGGGGGAGGACAACATAAGGGGGCTGTATACAGGGGAGGACAACATAGGGGGGCTGTATACAGGGGAGGACAACATAGGGGGGCTATATACAGGGGAGGACAACATAAGGGGGGCTGTATACAGGGTGGAGGACAACATAAGGGGGGCTGTATACAGGGGAGGACAACATAAGGGGGGCTGTATACAGGGTGGAGGACAACATAAGGGGGGCTGTATACAGGGGAGGACAACATAGGGGGGCTGTATACAGGGGAGGACAATATAAGGGGGGCTGTATACAGGGTGGAGGACAACATAAGGGGGGCTGTATACAGGGGAGGACAACATAAGGGGGGCTGTATACAGGGTGGAGGACAACATAAGGGGGCTGTATACAGGGGGAGGACAATATAGGGGGGCTATATACAGGGGGAGGACAATATAGGGGGGCTATATACAGGGGGAGGACAATATAGGGGGGCTATATACAGGGGGAGGACAATATAGGGGGGCTATATACAGGGGAGGACAATATAGGGGGGCTATATACAGGGGAAGGACAACATAAGGGGGCTATATACAGGGGAAGGAAAACATAAGGGGCTATATACAGGAAAGGACAATATAAGGGGGGCTGTATACAGGAAAGGACAACATAAGGGGGGCTATATACAGGGGAAGGACAACATAAGGGGGCTATATACAGGGGAAGGAAAACATAAGGGGCTATATACAGGAAAGGACAATATAAGGGGGGCTGTATACAGGAAAGGACAACATAAGGGGCTATATACAGGGGAAGGAAAACATAAGGGGCTATATGGGGCAAGGACAACCTAAGGGGGCTATACGGGGGAATAGACAACATAAGGAGCTATATGGGGGGTAGGGATGGCCAACATAAGGGGGCTATCTATATGGGGGGATGGATAACACAAGCGGGCCAGTTATAAGGGGGATAACACAGGGAGCCATCTATAAGGGACACTGGTTGGGGGCAATTTATAAGGAGGACAACACTGAGGAGGCATCTATAAAGGGCACTACACAGAGGGGGACAACAATGTATAAGGGTAACTATACTGGGTGCGGTGTGTATACAATAGGGCATGCACAGAGAGGGGCATCTACTTTAGTGGACTACACAGAGGGGGCTATATACTATAGGGCAGGAATAGGGAACCTTGGCTCTCCAGCTGTTGCAAAACTACAGCTTAAGCTGTGGCTGTCCAGGTATGATGGGAGTTGTAGTTTTGCAACAGCTGGAGAAGTTCCCTACCCCTGATATAGGGAATGCACAGAGGTTGTCATCTACTGTAAGGGGATTACACAGAGGGGGATCTCTACTATAGTAGAGGCACACAGGGCCATCTATATGGAGAACTGAACAAGGGGCCATCTACAAGGTGTGTACACTATATATATATATATATATATATATATATATATATATACACACACACACACACACACATACACACGCTACAAATAGTCAGGGTTAATCACTGAGAGAAGGTGTAAAGGGGCCAGTACAGATGTGCAGTGTGTAGAGAGATGAGGATGGTGACAGAGTGAGGAGCCTAATATATTTCTCTGGCAGATTCTGTGGATTCGTGGCTCGGAGAAGTTCTCATAAGGGCCCAGGGCAGATGGAGAAGAAGATGAAAAGGGAAGAACTCCGATCAGAGAAGACGTCCCCTGTGAGTCACTAAATCTATGTGCACTGTAACGTATATAGTGTAGAGCTGGGGCTACCTCTATATGACTGTATGAGGGGATATTGATCTTTTGTTCAGAGGATTTTATTCAGTAGCAGCGGTGGTGTTAGTCAGTATTTGGTGGTGTTAGTCAGTATGTGGTGGTGTTGGTCAGTATGTGGGGGTATTATTTGTTACTTGTAATCTGGTGTGGTGTTCATTGGTCTTAGTATACCAGATTTGGTCAGTAACAATATGGTAGCAATGGTTCTGGTGTTGCGGTAATATTTCCCCCTTGTATACTGGTAATATTGGTCTCAGTATACAGGATTTGGTCAGTAACAGTATAGCGGTAATATGTATGGTGATACTATTTCCCTCCTGTATACTGGTTTATTGGTAATATCGGTCTTGATAGACAGGATTTGGTCAGTTACTATATAGCGGTAATATGTGTGGGGATATTTGCTCTTTGTATACTGGTGTTATTGGTAGCTGTATGACTTGTATCTAAGTATACAGCGTTATCATACAAAAAAATTGTCTTATAGCCTAATTACACCGGCCAATAATCGGTAACAAGCGCTCCTAGGAAGTCTATTCAGCCGATGATCGGCCCATGTAAAAGTGCCAGAGATCTGCTGACATGCAAGCAAATGTCCCATAGTCGACTGATTTGATCTTTTGTGTGGCTAAGATCATTGCTGTCGGCTGCACATCACCTGCCCTGCTGATTAGCAATCATTTGCAGCCCTATGCTGCCCCATATCACGCCGTGTTAATGTTACCATAGATAAGTGCGGTGGCAGAAGGGTGGGCCCCAAGAATGATTTCCCCTGGTGGGCCAAGGCACTCCAGTCCGACACTGTCTGGGAGGATGGATGTGTGGGACAGGGCAGTGCAGGGTCTGGATGGATGGATGTGTGTGACAGGGCAGTGCAGGGTCTGGATGGATGGATGTGTGTGTGGGACAGGGCACTGCAGGGTCTGGATGGATGTGTGGGACAGGGCAGTGCAGGGTCTGGATGGATGTGTGGGACGGGGCAGTGCAGGGTCTGGGAGGATGGATGTGTGGGACAGGGCAGTGCAGGGTCTGGATGGATGGATGTGTGGGACAGGGCAGTGCAGGGTCTGGATGGATGTGTGGGACAGGGCACTGCAGGGTCTGGATAGATGGATATGGGGGACAGGGCAGTGCACGGTTTTGATAGATGGATGTGGGGGACAGGGCAGTGCAGGGTCTGGATGGATGGATGTGTGGGACAGGGCACTGCAGGGTCTGGGAGGATGGATGTGTGTGACAGGGCAGTGCAGGGTCTGGATGGATGGATGTGTGTGTGGGACAGGGCAGTGCAGGGTCTGGATGGATGTGTGGGACGGGGCAGTGCAGGGTCTGGGAGGATGGATGTGTGTGTGGGACAGGGCACTGCAGGGTCTGGATGGATGTGTGGGACGGGGCAGTGCAGGGTCTGGGAGGATGGATGTGTGGGACAGGGCAGTTCAGGGTCTGGATAGATTGATATGTGGGACAGGGCAGTGCAGGGTCTGGGAGGATGGATGTGTGGGACAGGGCAGTGCAGGGTCTGGATGGATGTGTGGGACAGGGCAGTTCAGGGTCTGGATAGATTGATATGTGGGACAGGGCAGGGTCTGGGAAGATGGATGTGGGGGACAGGGCAGTGCACGGTCTGGGAGGATGGATGTGTGGGACAGGGCAGTGCAGGGTCTGGATAGATGGATGTGGGGGACAGGGCAGTGCAGGGTCTGGATGGATGGATGTGCTGGACAGGGCAGTGCACGGTCTGGGAGGATGGATGTGTGGGACAGGGGAGTGCAGGGTTTGGATAGATGGATGTGGGGGACAGGGCAGTGCAGGGTCTGGGAGGATGGATGTGTGGGACAGGGGAGTGCAGGGTTTGGATAGATGGATGTGGGGGACAGGGCAGTGCAGGGTCTGTGAGGATTGATGTGTGGGACAGGGCAGTTCAGGGTCTGGATAGATTGATATGTGGGACAGGGCAGTGCAGGGTCTGGGAGGATGGATGTGTGGGACAGGGCAGTGCACGGTCTGGGAGGATGGATGTGTGGGACAGGGGAGTGCAGGGTCTGGATAGATGGATGTGGGGGACAGGGCAGTGCAGGGTCTGGATGGATGGATGTGTGGGACAGGGCAGTGCACGGTCTGGGAGGATTGATGTGTGGGACAGGGCACTGCAGGGCCTGGATAGATGGATATGGGGGACAGGGCAGTGCACGGTTTTGATAGATGGATGTGGGGGACAGGGCAGTGCAGGGTCTGGATGGATGGATGTGTGGGACAGGGCAGTGCATGGTCTGGGAGGATTGATGTGTGGGACAGGGCGGTGCAGGGTCTGGATGGATGGATGTGTGGGACAGGGCAGTGCAGAGTCTGGATGAATGTGTGGGACAGGGCAGTGCAGGGTTTGGATGGATGTGTGTGTGTGTGTGTGTAGGTAGCTTCTTTCTCTGGATTCCTTAGTTTCTCCTGATCAGTAACTTGCATTTATGTATTGCTTAAAGTTTAACCCTTACACTGCCTTCCTGCAGCTCATTAACAAGTTACCTGTGCAGGCAGTGTAAGGGTTAAACCTATCTGTTTGCTGCAATAAAAAAAGTCTCTGATAAGAAGAAACTGAAGGGGCAAGAGAAGCGATTATTATTCACAGTACAGGCTTATATTACTACAGCAAGGGTCCTTTTGAAAGATCTAGTCAGAGTGTTCACACCTGTACCAATCGGGAGAACAAGCGGGGAGAGGACAGATCTGCAACGCTCCCCGCTCTGTCTCACGTGATGAGTCGGGCCCCGACTGATTGTCTATGTAAGTTTATGGAGCCTGGTTGATTTTACTGACAGAGTGGGAAGCAGACTGTCCTCTCCTGTCTTGTTCTCCCGATTGGTGAACACTCAGACCCGGACCGATCAAAACTGTTGACGTGTGTATGACATATCAAAAGGTTTTTTTTATGATGACAGTGACCCTTGAATCATTAATGCATTAAGTCTAAGTGCAGCCTTGGATATGTATGGTGATATGTATGGTCATAGATGTGGTGATATGTATGGTCATATATGTGTTGATATATGTGGTGATATGTATGGTCATATGTGTGGAGATATGTATTGTGATATATGTGGTGATATGTATGGTCATATATATGGTGATGTGTGTGGTAATAATATGTTCATTTTATATTTTGTTATATCCCCTGGGGGTTCTCGGGCGAATTTATCAAGACTAGCATATGCTTACACCGGTTCTACTGTTGATTTAGTAAGAGGAGCATGCCTCTTAGTAAATCCGTGGGACTTATACCTTTTCCCTGATTATTACCAGGGCCATAAATTATAAATTACCACCTATGTATTGTAATCTTCTAATGCATTAAGTTTACAATGCTCCTAGGACCCTCCAACTACAACAGCTGCAAACACTACAAGTCCCAGCATTTACTGATTGCCTCAACCTCTAAGGATATGCTGGAAGTTGAAGTACATATAAATAGAGAACTCAAGGGGTTTTACCCTCAGGAACTACAACTCCCAGCATACCCTGAGAGCTCCATAAGTGTAGGGCATTCTGAGAGTTGTAGTTGTTTTTCTTAAGGCAGTTATGATCATAGACACAGATCAGGGCAGGATGGGAAAGGGTTAGCATGT